>NC_022009.1:79656553-79657659 GCF_000317375.1 Microtus ochrogaster
CCACGTCAGTGTGTACTGTGTGCCCACGTCAGTGTGTGCCCACGTCAGTGTGTACTGTGTGCCCACGTCAGTGTGTGCCGCTGGCCCACGTCAGTTGTTCTGGGTGCTTTGTTTTGCTTTTTTACACTCACATCTAAACAATTTTAATTTTTAAATGTCATCATCCCAGTTTCAAGAGCCCAAGGGCTAGAAATAACAAAAATGTTACAGGGAAACCCTGTTTATAGTGAGTCTGCAATTAGCACACATTTGGGTATAAACGCCTCTGGTTGTAAGGTCCCCTGGCCTCAAGGTGGATCAAATACCCTTTCACCTGTACTTGAACTTAAAGAGAGGTCAGAAGTTCTTATTGAGGTGATTCTCAGAGAGTGACTCCTCATCACTATCACCATCAGCTGGAAATGCAAACTGTTACCTGATTCCTACTGGAGACCCAAGGTGGGGCCTGAACCGTTTCAGCAAGCCTTCCACAGGATCTGATCAGGAAAAATGAAAACAGCTGCTCTCTATTTACCCTGACACTGCCATCATCAAATAAACAAAAAAGAAGTAAAGTCCTACCCTGAGGACAAGGAGTGACCGATAACTTAGAGAATTCATAAACTGATTACCAAATATTGTGTGTTCTGTGAATGTAACCTTCATCTGGGGATGAAGCAAAGACAGATCATAAAGTAAAGGTCATGTCTGCGTAACCCATTAAACCTTCCTGCAGAGCTGTGGTTCATTACGGTTGAATTCTGTGGATCACAGAGGTGATGAGAAGAGAGGAGAAGCAGATGGGTGGGAAGCCTGAATGTGGCTGTGTCACTGGCATGCAAGATAAGTCAAAAGTTCAGCAGCAGCACCATCAGGAAGCTGAGGCAGGAGGATTTTGAGTTTTAGGAAATCAGAGGCTACACCAACACTTCTTTTTTAAAACTTAGTGATAATAATAGTATTGTTTACTATTAAGTGGCTTTTAGACATAAAGTGAAGAAAAAGAAGTCTACAACATACAAGCCCAGAGAACTTAGACAACAAAGAGAACCCCAAGAGAGAGAAACATGGCTCTAAATAGGAAGGGGGAAAAGACAACATCTCCTGAGTAAATTGGGAGCATGGGG
>NC_022009.1:79660014-79677340 GCF_000317375.1 Microtus ochrogaster
TTTTTGGAGTTGATCTTGTATCCTGCCACATTACTAAAGGTGTTTATCAGCTGTAGGAGTTCTTTGGTAGAGTTTTTGGGGTTGCTTATGTATACTATCATATCATCTGCAAATAACGAAAGCTTAACTTCTTCCTTTCCAATACGAATCCCCTAAGATTAAGTTTTAAGAAAATACAAGAGCCAGTTACCTTGTGGGAGGGGGAAAAAACATAAAAAAAAAGTAAAAAAAGAAAATACAAGAGCCAGGTATCATTGTGCACACATAGACCACAGGAGGGGGAGCAGAGGGCTCAGGAGTTCCACCATCCTGTTAGGGAGCTAACAGAAAGGCAGAAAGGTTACCAAGCATGCATGCCTAATCAGCTTCAGGTCCCACCTCCTGAGTACCTTCTACTGTATTCATATAAGGCATAGGAATTACAATTGCTACTCAATAGAATTTGATATGTCATATCAGAGGGAGCAAAGCAGAGAGTGCAGAGCTTCAATGAGGCCCACTGAGGAATGGCTATGCCCTCCAGGTAAAACAGTTGTTTTATCTATCTATCTATCTATCTATCTATCTATCTATCTATCTATCTATCTATCATCTATTTATCTATTTACCTAGTGTGTGTGTCTGTGTGTGTGTGTCTGTGTGTGTGTGTGTGTGCGTGTGCGCACATGATCATGCATACAGGGCAAGGAAAGCACACAAGAGTGTTTATGTCTCAGGAAGCCAAAGGCATCTCCTGGCCCTGAAGCTGGAGCTATAGGCAGTTGTGAATATCGTGATGTGGGTGCCAAGGAACCGAACTTGGGTTCACTGCAACAACATAAACACTCATAACAGCTAAGTCACCTTCCTCCCAATCTTTTATAAATTATTATCATTTATTTTCTCTTTAGTTTTTTAAATCTATCATACTCTAAATAGGATCTGAGTAGTATCATTGGCCCTGAGTAAAGATGATATTCTGGGCATCCAGGAAGGTTGCAAGATAGCTATCTAGCAAGAGTGTGCTTTATTAAGATAGAATATCAATTTGACAGAACTTGGAGTCACCTAGGAGACACACCTCTGTGCATGTTTGTGAAAACTAAATGCTAACTGAGATGGGAAGACTGACCCTGAGTGTGAATAGCAGCATTTCGTGAGCTGGAGTCCCAGACTGGATGAAAAGGAGAACATGATCAGACCACCAACCATAATTCACTTTGCTTCTTGACTGTAGGCACACTGTGACAAGGGTTCCTGCCACCATACCATCCCCACCATGACATGCTGTGGCTACACACTGAATTTAAGGTCAACTTGAATTCTTTCTTTAAAAAAAAAAAAACACAGAAATAAAAACGAAAACAATTAAATACAGCAATCCAAACAAAAGTAAAAAAAAAAATACCATCACAACCTGCATCAGTCAAAAATATAAGCTTCTGTTCTCCATCAAGCACCTACTGAAAACCAAGGTTGGACCCAAAAATATGTTTAAATAGGCATTCTATCCAGTGAGCACACAAAAACTTTAAAACACTAGTATTTTACATAGCATTTTGTGAATAGAAATCAGAAAATGTAATGAGCAACATTGTAGAGTATACTAGTGATCTGGGAGGAAAGGGGAGTCCTCGTGTAGCTCAGGCTAGGCCAAAGTTACTACGTAGTTGAGAGACAGCCTTTGAACTACTGATCCCCCTTCCTCTACGTCCCAATGTAGGGGACACAGGCATATACACCATGCTT
Source organism: Microtus ochrogaster (assembly GCF_000317375.1). Lineage (NCBI taxonomy): Eukaryota > Metazoa > Chordata > Mammalia > Rodentia > Cricetidae > Microtus > Microtus ochrogaster. The sequence continues at coordinate 79,661,743 of NC_022009.1, forward strand.
GTTTTTGTTTTAAAAGTGACTCTCTGCCTCTGTTTTCCTGGTAGGGTGTGCTGGCTTACAGTTGGGGGAGAGTTGATTGGCCCAATGGAAAGGACACTGTGGTGCAGATTTTCTGCTCTCCCTCGTTTTCTCTCTGATCTCTCTGCAAGACCCAGGGTTGTTGCTTTTCACCCTACTGTTGGTTCATGCTGTGTAAATCTATGAGGCTACGATCCTGTTCTCACAAGGCTTCTCAGGGGATGAATCAGGTTCACTAACTTAACTGGCTTAGACATTTTTCTTTAGAAGAGTTGAACAGCCTATCCCTATTTTTGAAACATTTCAAAGCTACATTTTTATCCTTGATAGTGTGGTGAGGTTAAATAATAAAATTAGTACCTGGAAAGTGTGTCACCAAGAAGTATGGAAAGGACAAAATAAGAGGGCATGGCCAGGAACTCGCACTTCTCGTCAGTCACCAGGATCACATAACCAGACAGTGCGCGGAGCAGAGCAGCCCTGGGAAATCTAAACAGAGACACCGAATGTGAACAATTAGGAAGACGTCAAGAACAAATGGCTGGTCCTTTTGAAGAGTAAGTAGTGGGTGATGCGTTTATTTCTTCAGCACCCTTGGGGAAAAGTAAGCAGAAATAGACTAGAAAGGACTTTGTTCAGATGGCTTGTTACTCTGAAGAGCAGCTGGGCTTAATTTGGCTTTCCCAAAGACCAAAGAGGAAAGATTTGGAACTAGCCCAACTTTACTGTCCAGATCCATTTATCTTTGACATATTCATCCATTCATCAATGAATCTCCATGGAATAGCCACCGCATACCAAGGAAACCTTGGACAAGGTCCTTGGGAGGCATGGAGCCATCTCTCTCATGGGCTCGCCTCTATCCCTTGGTTTCTTCTCTGCCTTTTGCTAGACACACAAATTCTTCAGTGACCAGGAGATGTGTTGCCTCCTTCCATGCTGCTCATTGCTAGGACACAGTCTGAAGAAAGAGAACCTGGACGTCTACTTTTGAATGAGACCTGCCTTTCTCTTGATCTTTCCAGCTGGGCTCTACCTTTCAGAACTTCCAGAACCTCCAAAAGTAACACTATTTATAACATGATCCTTGAGGGTTAGTCCCTATTTAAACCACGACAGGAGTTGAGGCAGCTTAGGGCCTATCATGGAAATGCTGATGGTTAAAATTCAAGACATTGGATAACATTGGATAATGTAATAATAACCCTCTTTGCCTTGGATTTCTCAGATAGTCAGCTTTTACAAGTTGATTGACTTCAAGTTAGTGCACAGCTGCCATCTTAAATTATGTGCCTTCGACACTCAACCCAAGAATAATTCATGTGTGTTATAATAATCACTTGCTGGAAACAACCATAATGGAATCTTATAAGACGAATGTCCACCATAAATTTTTAACTCAACTCACAGACATTGGTTAATAAACGACGATGCTTGTAGGAGTTTGTTGTCTGGGTTGGTTGGGCTCAGTTACACTTGGTGGCTTAATGCTTTGAAAAACTCTGTTCAAGATTTCCCTGAAGAACTTCCCATGCCTTTCCCCATGGGGTGCTTCTATGCTGCTCAACAAAAGAGAGGGCAAGCTCCTTTGTTTGAGACAGACACACAGACAGAGTCACATAGACAAGACACTCAGACGAAAACAGACACAAGGACAGGGATAGATTCCCAAGACCGTCTTCGGGCAGGCACGGAGTCAGACTCTACAAGAAACAGACAGGAGGATAGAAGACCCCAGGAGAAGAAAGCAAAGAAACTGAACCTGGACTCACTGTTAGTTAAATGACACCAAAGGGCAGTGCTTTGATTTCTTCTCTTAATCCAACACTGACACATTGTGGGGTCTATCACTACTGCATTCAAGCTGACCACTAAAAATACCAGAAACTGTTTTCAGCGTTTGTTCAGATCTGACTCTGGGATAAGCTTCTAGTCGGAGCTGAGGACAGAGCACTTATCCAGAACCAAGAAGGCCAGTCTGCAGTAAGGAAGGCATGATTTAAAGTACCTGGGTCCCCAGCACAGGGACCTTCTTCTCCGAGAGAATTTACTCTGTCTTGTCCAGCTAGATTTAGCTAGGAGGAGAGAGCAGAGGGAGAGACAGAAATTGTGTAACTGAATCAGCTTTGTTAAGTTTCCTGCTCAGGAACCAGCATGAGAATAAATACTCAGTTTATTGAGATAGCAGCATGCTAATTCACCCAAAACCTTCCTTAGACTTCCTTAGACAGCTATATAAATGAAAATTCTGATTTTTTATTCTTTTCTTCCAATTATAGGACACAAAGCCCTCACATTTTTACCTTCTGCTTGCATTGTTATAATAGAAGGTCTTGCACTCGTGACTGAAAGAGTATCCTTCATGTAGATGAAAAGACACATAGTTTGTCTGTGCCTACCCCACCTGTTCTCAGCCTTCCTAATGCTATGACCCTTTATTACAGATCTTCAGGTTGTGGTGACATCCAACCATAAAATTATTTTCATTGTTACTTCATAACTGTAATTTCGCTACTGTTATGAAATGTAATGCAAACATCTGTGCTTTCCCAAGGTCTTAGATGACCCTGTGAAGGGGTCACTCGACCCCCAGAGGGTCATGACTCACAGGTTGGAAACTGCTGCCTTATACCTTGTCTTTTTTATTAACAGGGCTCAATCCCCAATTTACATCCATTATTCTTCATTCCTTCTCCTCTTGTTACTCAGAAACCTGTTTTTTTACCAGCAATCTAGCCTATGACTGTCTCTCATGTTACTGTAGTTTTTCTCTATTTGCTCATCCCCTGGAACAGTCAAACCATGCTTTCCCAGAGGCTTCTGTTTATCTCTTCCTACTTAAGTCTCGCCCCCATCTCTACTCAAGCTTCCAAGGTTGGTGTCCACACATACTTTCTTCATGTTCTTACTCCCTTCCAGTCTGTAACTTGAGTCTTGCCAAGATTGCCAACCATGGTTATTGTTTTCCAAAGCTGACCCGGAACAATGCCAATGGTTCCTGTAGAGAACCAGGCTTTCATTCTGAACAGAAGCTGTGGTTGGTCTTCCTCTGCTCTGCTCTGCTCCTCTACTGACTGCTTTGTTAACATAATACAGTAAAGGAGACATCATGGATCTTGCAGTCACCAGTTCCTCTTTTTTTAGAGTACTCCAGAGTTATTTTCATTTGAAGTATTCCAAATGAGTTATAAATACTGTAATTGCCACCAAACATGGCATTTTCAGTTCATTAAAGTGTTTATCAAAGTTTGTAATCACTATTTTATTCTATAACTATTTTTAATAAATGTCTCCCTTTACCAGTAAACATGTGATCTCCAAGCTTATATTTTTTATTTTCCGGATAGGAAGCTTCTATTATGATTCCCTTTTGAATGTGGGCTTAACCTATCCAATATTTTCTGAAAAATAAACATGGCAAAAGTGAAATATCACTCCCATAATTAGATTATAAAAAAGAATGACTTACGTTGGTAGTTCTGGGTCAGCTTTGGAAAACAATAACCATGGTTGGCAATTTCTCTGTTTGTTATTATACTTCCTTCCTCCTCCTTTTCCTCCTCACCTTCTTCAACAGGGTCTAATAAAATAGAACAGGCTATTTTCAAATTCACTATCCTGTCTTAGCCTTTTTGAATGCCAGGTCACAGATATGAACTGCCACAATTGGCTTCTTCACTTTCCACTTTAAAAAGGAAAGCTGTCATGTTGAAAATGCATCCATGATGAAGTAAACCCTGACAACAACTCTGTGTGTTCAGAAAAAGCTTCACCCCATTGAACTCTGAGACGGCTATAGCCCATGGATGCCTTGAACCCTGCTATGAAGTAGTGAACTCCTCTAAGCCCTTCTCAGATTTCTGGATGACAGAAACGCTAAGATAATAAGTGAGTGTTGTGTTAGCCACTAATTTCTTGTAAAATTTGGAGTACAGAGACAGCATCATTGTGCCTTTTGCCCCAAAAGTAACGTCTTCCAATGTTTACTTTTCTTTGAACACGTATGTGTGTGCATTCACTTACTCACTACAACCTTATGATGTGTTTACAAAGAAGGAAACTGAGGCACAAAGCTTCTGTAACTACTAACGATGATTCAAGCATTGTGAGTTAAGAGTTAAGGCTCGGCTCAGATATTTTCATTAAGTGAATGAACATCTATATTATTCTAAAAGGTTATAAAAATATTCTTGGAATAATTAAAGCATGTTTTAGCCCTTTAACGAACTGAGTGAAATTAAGTAGTGAACATGTAATAGATATTGGTTGTAGCTTAGTTAGTATTTTGGAACCCTGGGGTTGACATAAAGTATCTACTCCCTACTCCCAGGCACACTGAGATATGGTTTATTCTTTCTTCTCTTTACATATAAACTATAGTAGCCATACAGAGGAATTGGTAACTGGAGGTGATTTACAGTGAGCTTTATGGTAAGAAATGTGAACGTGAATCATCTTGTTGGGCCAAAATAACTAGCCAGCTCCAAGCCAGTCAACTTCCACCCTGAAGTAACTAATAGACCTTGTACAGGACACCATCTGCCTCTTCATTGAAGACTGTGCTACAGAATGTCAACTCCTTCCATTTCCACACTTGTACGTGGGTGGTGCAATTCTTGTTGCATGGTTTCCTTGCTATGACTTTTGTGTGGTTTCCAAATAAAATACGTTCAGAGTATGGCTTCCTTCCAAAGACTGAGACCAGCTTCATCACACATCTTGACTGTATCCCTTATTAAAAACAGAAGTGAACCCAAGCAATGATCATTTCATAGGCTTAGTTTGAAGGAAACAGAAATGGGTAGGACAACATTCTTGAACATTAGTTCTGCTTTACCTCCCAGGATGCTGTGGGTGTTTGGGCAGTGATGCATTAACTGATAAATTGATACGAGTCTGAAAGAATGTTTCCTGACCCTGAGTCATTACAGTCCTCACTTCAAAGCTGTGTTAGGAGCTGGCAGGAAGTGGGATGGGTCTCTGGAGCATAAGACTGGCTTTGGAGAGGGTGTGGCCTATGAAAATACTGATGTAATATAAACATTGTATTTCCCAAGTATTTATAAGGTCGTTCCTACCCTACACCAGGGTCAGAACTGCCTCTGAGAGCTTCCACATGGAGCCCACATCATTCTTTGGCTTTGACACTTTCTCAATGCAAGCCATTTCTGCTCTCTGTGGGAAAGGGTGTACTAAGTCACCAAAGTAGAATATGACTTGGCATTCATCTGCAGAACTTTTGCCCAGTCAGTTCACTAGGCTCTAGCTAACTTCAAACTCTGAATAAACTTGGATATTTTAAGTGTTATCCTCCCGTCCATGACTTGATGAAGGACCTAATAGCGACCAAAACATGTCCCTTCAATATCTCTCAGGGCCAGTATTACTGCCACAGACAGCTCGGGTACCATTGTCCTAGTGCCACTGTAACTTACGTAGACATAGTCAGTCCCTACCACCCCTCTCATTCATGCCTTAATAACATGACACATCCTAGAAAATAAAAGGTAAAATGAAAAACTTCTTCAAAATTTTGAGAGCTGCTCTTAGTAAGAAAGTACAATAAAAGAAATAGTAGCATTTAGGTTGTTTCCAGTTTCTGGCTGTGACAAACAAAGCTGCTATGAACATAGCTGAGCACATGTCTTGTGGCACGATTGAGCATCCCTTGGATATATACCCAAAAGTGGTATTACTGGATCTTGAGGAAGGTTGTTTCCTAATTTTCTGAGAAATCACCACACTGACATCCAAAGGGCCTGTACCAGCTTGCATTCCCACCAGCAATGCAGACGTGCTTCCTTTTGGAAAATATGGTACATTTACACAATGGAGCACTACACAGCAGAAAAATAATAACATCTTAAATTTTGCAAGAAAATGGATGGAGCTAAAAAACATTATTTTGAGTGAGGTAACCCAGACACAGAAGACAGTTATCACATGTACTCACTCATAGGTGGTTTTTAAACATAAATCAAAGAAAAAAAACAGCCTACAAACCACAATTCCAGAGATCTTAGACAACAATGAGGACCCTAAGAGAGACTCACATAGATCTAATCTACATGGGAAGCAGAAAAAGACAAGATCTCCTGAGTAAATTGGGAGCATGGGGACCTTGGGGGAGGGTTGAAGCGGGAGGGGAGAGGCAGGGAGGAGAGCAGAGAAAAATGTAGAACTCAATAAAAAAATTAAAAAAAGAAGCAGTAGCAGCTTAAGTATGACTCGGTCTAATTCACCAGTGACTGTACCACTACCAAGAACATAGCTGCATTCTTAGAAGTGAGGATGCTTTTCGTTAAGAGAGAGCCTTGGGGCAGCAGTCAATATAAAAACGCACCTGGAGAAACCCATTTGACATGCTAGGGATTTCAGACACAAAGATAGAGTTTTCATAAGAAATCACATTGCTTAGATTCACAGCACCCAAAGCAGAGGGAGGGAGGCCATGCCTGACTCAAAACAAAGGAAACTGCTTTCTTTGAACGATGCTAGTCCAGGTCAAGACTATCTAAAGTGTAAACCATGCCCTCTGCTTCCCTTCTCAGTAGGTTTTTCCACTTCTGCTATCCAATACTCCCCTACCCAATTAAGTCTGATTTCTTAGGCAAGTTATTGGTTAGGAAAATTACTCTCAAGTCTCTACTTTGAACTTTCTCAGGGATGTTTGCATTTAACAATATTCCATTTCCTAACAGTTTCTCAAAAATTTGTCAGTGAAGGAATTTTAAACATCTTTGAACAAATATGGAGCAAAGGATAGGCTGGAAACAGAGGCAGAGTTTCAGCATTTTTTTTTCTTTCTTTTTTAATTTGACAGTTTTACAGATAGTTCTCTGTCCAACAGTATTTGTTTTGCTGTTACATGAAGGATAGGAATTGTGTCCAAGCCTGTTGACATTATTGACAAAGGTCTCTATAGTATAACCAGAAACAAAATAAACAAATGATGGTTGGCACCACCGGCCTCTTCACTGGGGAGAGCGCGTGTGTGGAAACCTGAGGCAGTCAAGGGAAGAGAGAAAGACGAGGCAGTGATGTGACCTGCAAACTAGATGCAGTTGATATCTTCCGTGGGAAACTCAGCGGCCATGAAAACTCAGACTAGGGTTCAGAAGTTCGAAAGGTTTTCAGAACAAGCACAATGAAGGTTAAGGGTGGGATTTGAAAGGTAAATTAAGAACCAAGAAACAAAGGACAGAACTGAGCGGACCTCAATAGGAAGCATCTTTAACTTAGCCTGCCTCCTGGCTGACTTATCAGTCATCCCACTCGATGGGCATGGACTGAACAGCTATGCTAGACACCTCTCTGAGCAGGGAAACTGGTAGATGAAGGCCTTCCAGGCATGGGGTGTGCATGCCATTGGGGGGGAGGAGGCAACAGATATATAAACAAATAGAAAAACAATAGAAATTGAAATAGTGATAAAATAGTGATAGTGAGGGGGGAATTACAAGGAGGAAGTTATTGGAGAAATTTAGCTGTTTGGAGCTAAATTGTGTATCTGCAGATAACTCATGTATTGAATTCCTAATCCCCAGGATTTCAGGATGAGATCTTTAAGGAAGTAATTAATTCAGTAAAGAATTAGATAGGACATTTAAAGGAACATAAAAACAAACAAACAAACAAGTGCATTATAGCAAACTCGAGTCCAACATGACCAGTCTCTAAAGAGGGAAGAGTTTGGACATAGACAGAGAGGACAGGCAGTGTGAAGACACAAAGAGAAGACAGCCATCCAAAGAGAGCTGAGAAGAAGCCCAACCTGCCGATACCTTGCTCTCAAACTCCTCACGTCCAGAAAAGACAGATAACACAGTTCTGCTCTTTAGAAACATCGTCTATGCATTATTCTGACAGTCATAGTAGCTATAGCCGAAACAATAGAGGTGCTTTCCTTAGTGTGGTCAAAAACTCTTTGAAGTGGTAACAAGTAACATCTAGGGTGTAATATAAATAAACACTGTTCCAAGAACAGTACACGCATGAGAAATAAGACAGGCATTTCTAAAGACGGAAAGAAGCCCAACATCCGTGGTGCCATGAGCGAGACTGGAGATAAACAGTTTTCTAGAATTTAGAAATGTTGTCTTCCATGTCACGGAGAGGGTGTGAGGGATGCCACAAAGGGCAACAGGGTCGGTCCTTAGCTCCTAGACAAGGTCCCTGTCGTTAGAGGAGCAGAGGAAGATGAGTGCCGATGAGTGCCGGGATTCCTAATCTCTGGAAGCAGCGTGAGAGCTGAGGACGGTAGGGAGAAAGCAGTTGTCTTGGCGATGGGAACGCGAGTAGGGGAGAGAACGTAGAGGGTTAGCAGTCTGTTGGGTGCTCACGTGAGATCCGTCACTGTTGTTTCAGAAGGAAAAAGACCACGGTTGCCCAGTTTTCTGTATTCTGCTTAGTTCATAGATGTACGCTCAGAGTGGGAGAGCGGCCGAGTTTCACCAAGGTTCCCTGTTGTTGATGAGTACAGGCAGGGGGACGACAAGGAGGGGCGGCTTATTCCACCACCACAATGGATGGTGAAGAAACACAGTTTCTGCCTCCTGTCATCCTTGTGAATTAGGCCGTCTGGAGGTCTTTATGGCACCCGCTAAAGGCTTGAGCTACCTGGTAGACTAAAACCAAATTATGACGGGTTTCAAATCCTCAGACTTAAAGTTCAATCTAATGTCAGAAAAAGAAGTGGGTATTCGCTTATAAACAAGAAAATAAAACTTTCAAACAATCCAAACAATTAAAAACAGAAACCATTTAAAAGCAGGCACTGTCTTTTGGTCAGGGGTTAGGAGATCCTAGTAAGACAGCCATGTTGCCAAAAAAGAGAGTCATTAAACACAAATTACAAGTATAGCAATGCATGTCAGGAATCCCCACACTTCGGAGGTGAAGACAAGAGGTCAAAACTTATGGCAACAAGCTGCTTGTTGGTTCCCAGCTGCTCAGCCCCGAAATAATCACACAGAAACTATATTAATTAAATCACTGCTTGACCTATTAGCTCTAGCTTCTTATTGGCTTACTCTTACATCTTAATTTAACCCATTTCTATTAATCTGTGTATTGCCACGTGGCTGTGGCCTGCCGGCTAAAGTTCCGTCTGGCTCCAGCAGGGCTACATGGCTTCTCCCCAACTGTGCCTCCTTTCTCCCAGCATGCCATTTAGTCTTCCCCACCTACTTAAGTTCTGCGCTATCAACAGGCCAAGGCAGTTTCTTCATTCATTAATGGTAATCACAGCACGCAGAGGGAAATCCCACATCAAAAACTAGTCTGAACCTATCTAGAAAGTTTGAGATCAGTTCAGAATACAAGATCAAAACAAGAATTTTAAACAACGTTCAAAATGCGGTAAAGAGAAATTACAGAAATTCCTGTTTTCTGGGGATGTTTTTATAGGCATAACAATCAACAATGGTGTATCTTCCCAGAACATTTCAATTGAAATACTCACACATTATTCTAACTGGCACCCTGATAGCTGTCAAACTCCAAACTTTCACTACTGCTTGTGAGAAATCTTACTGTAAGAACCGGAACAAACACACTGACATTAAGAACAATGTGCTCAACACTTCCCAGCACCTGGCCATAAGGATTTCTACAGTGTGTATGGGAAATTGTCCATCACACACTATGTGAGGAGCTAACACCAAGCAGGCAGTGAATGTTGGGGACCCGTTCCCCTCAACACGGGTAGCTCTGGAGTTATGCATCCAGAGACCTACCTTTCTTCCTATCCCTCTCCTCTCTCCTTCCTCCATTCCTCCAGGTCTCTTCTTTTTGGATTTTGTTTTCTTTAGGGATTTCTTTTTACTTTTTTTGTTAAATTATGCATCTCCTGAATGAAGAGGTGATGGGAGCTGCTTGGGTAGGGGCTGCAGATGGCCCTGAAGTTGGGACAGTGTCTATCTCAAGGCACTGAGTTTTCTTTCTTTTTGTATCTCACTCCCTCCCCTTCACACCTCCCATGGCTGGAAGAAGGCTTAGGGTGCCAACTCTTTTCTCTTACCCTAGGATATGGCCCAGTGCCCACTGGCCTATTTCTCCACCCTCCCAATTTTTCTTTTGGGCAGTTTGATCACTGATGGAGTAAAGTATGACCTATAGATTGTGGGGGTTTGTTTTCTTAATTTTTTTAAACCTAGAATGATTTCTTCCTTCTCAACATCTCTCCAGACAGAGTTCAAGGCCACATCTCACGCAGCTTTTCAGAGCTTCAGCCTGAATGGAACCTTTCAAAGCCAGGAACCCCAAGTCCAGGAAAGGTGAAAAAAAAAAAAAACTTCACCAATGAGAGTGACCAGAGCGAAATCAAATACTAATAATAAAGAGAAATAAAAGAAATAATACATAAAACAATAACACAAAAGGAATATAGAATCGTGCTAAAACCCAACTCAACAAAGATCCCCTGCTCTCGAGGTTGCTTTAAGAGTAGGCATTGATCACCCTTCTTCCTTCCTGAATTTTATGGTGGGTAGCTAAAGACAGCTTTTCCTACCACCATTTGTTTCCTTGTCTGTGCCCTCTCTGGGGAAGAGAGGACAGCACACTCCACTCTAGGAAACAATGCTTACAGTACATCCCCATCCTCTGTGTCACAGATAGGTCATGCTTCTTTCTATAACTGAACTTCCTGTCTCGGGTCTGTTGCCCGTGACCTGTTCTATTCTTGGAACAGTGTTTATCTGATTTATTTCCATTTCAGCCCACTTGTTACCTGTCACCCTTCAGAAAGGCTCCCCACCACCACACTGAGGACGGTCATTGTTGAGATAGCTGCCACAGGGTGGGAATGAACAGTCCAATCCTTTTCATTAGACCAAAGTACCTTTTAGACAAATACATTAGAATATGACCCAAGATGCAGGAGGAAAAACCCAATATTCATGTGGCTCAAACAAACTGGAGATCTGTTTCTCGTTTGTCTAATAGTCTGAAAGGAGGTTGCTATGTTCAGAGCGTGGTCTAAAGAGTTACACACAGAGAGCTCTGTCACATCTGAAATGGAGATTACTTAAAGTCTGGCTATCAGGAGTCCTTTATCCTTTCTTAGACTCCTGAAGATCAGGAAGAGAATTCATTTATTTGATAATTACCTACTGATGTTTAATGTACTAGAAGTTAGACTGGGAAGGTTATTAAAACATCTGTTTACTTGGGTATTATGATATTATCCCATTGCCTCCTTCCCTTCCCTTCCTCCAAACCCCTTCCAAATACCACTCCTTACTTGTCTCAATCATGGCCTCTTTTTCCATTAATTGTTATTGCATGAATATATATCTGTGTGTATATACATATATATTTTAAATATATATATATATATATATATATATATATATATATATATATATTCCTAAATACGCCCTGCTCAGCCTTTATAATGTTACTTGTATGCATATTTTCAGCGCCCACCATTTGGCACTGGACAACCACTTGGTGTGTTCTCCCCTGGAGAAATACATTTCTCCCACTCCCAGAATTCCTTAGTTGAGATCTACGGAGGGCATAAATTCAAGGTAAGTTTTCCACAATAAACCTCATTTTAAATTACCCTTTGGTCCTAAAAGCTAGAGGTAAAAAGAACATATATGTGAAATCAAGTTCGTCTCATACTTTAGCCTTGTACATATCACTGTTTAAATCACCAAAGAGCCTCAAATATCCCTAGTCCCTGTATTCCCTCTAATCCGAGATCAAAGCTTTCCTCACAACTGAAGACCTCAAGGAGTGGAGCGGCACAAAGAACCACAAGAGAGCAAACGGCTGTCATAAAATTTCCATGTTCCCAGAGGAGAAGTCTTCCGTGGCCGAACTCTTGTTGTATCCTAAAGATACATTAAATTTGATGTCACAAACTACTGAAACTGTAAGTAGCTCAGGGCGGGGACAGACTTTTGGTTTCTTTACTCTCCATGAAGCAGAACTCTAAAGTCGTTGCCTCAATTTTCCAGAAATCTTTTACGAAAATTTTCACGTGAATTCCTTTAAGAGAAACAGTCCTGTCAAGTAGAAAAAAAGTAAAACTATTGATTGAAATCGAGATTGTATTTCTATAATGCCCACATTCTTTCTACATTTTTTTGAGTTTTTGGTCAGATTCCTTATTGTGATATAAGATGCTGACCAAAACGTAAGTATTTGTAGAGAGACAACTGTTCTTTATCTTGACTTCTGTTTTGTTTTTCTTTCTTTAGTCTGCCACTTGCCAGTATCATGGCTTTGGAAAAACTACTCAAGATTTTTTTCATTTGCTTAGCAGTGTCTGTACACTTAGGGCTGGAGCCTGTCAAAGTGGATTCATTCTACCTTGACCAAAGGTCAGAGAGTTCAGGCATATTCTTGCTCCTTCAAGGTTATTACAGGAGATTTGACTCATGGTGTGGCTGCCTACAGGATGCTTGGCCTAAGGTGTGGTCACTGTATGTCCTGCCTAAACCACAGAATGTACTACTCAGGATGTAGTTACTTGATGCTTCAGGTATTGAAGAGGTAATTATTCTGTTTGTTCTTTGTATCATGGTAAAGCAGCCTTGCCTTCTTTCCCCTTTTGGATGGGGGTATATAAAGCAAGTGGAAAAGAAAAAGGGATGAACTCAGTACTCACTGGGCTGCCCTCCCGACTCTATCCTGTGTCTCTGTGTTTCTTTTGCGTCTCTGTTTTTTCCTGCTTAACATTTCTAATCCACACACCCCTACCCTAGGATGTACGAGCCCATCAAGGCTGGACCCTGAAGCTCTAGCAGGATGACCCTCAGAGTCACTGTTTAGTTAGTGACTCCCAGAGGAGCTGACCCAGAATAAACCTTCCCTAGGTGTCAGTCACCACAGCTCTCCAGGGCATCTTCTATAACTGGGTCACTAGATCAACAGTGATTATCTGTCTCTTGGGACACAGAACAGCAGAGTTCTGTGGATCTCTGGTACACAGGCAGACTGCTACTTCTATTGACTACATAGAGAAGATGAAATCTGGGATGCCTTGCTCCTGAGTCTGGGACTTGGCTCATACTGAGATTATAAACACCTTTGCTGAACTCCAGTTACACCTGTGTACGTTTAATTAAACTAGGCCAGAATCAAAACTCTCAAGCTCCGGGACCCCTCCCAAACTGCTACCTGTTTGTGCTTTCATATATATAATACTTGTTTATGTTTTCATATCTGCATGTTCTAAATAGATTTATTAAAAGTATGTAAAGTTAATTAAATTCAATGTGGCCCCATGAACCACGAGTAAAAAAATTTCATTTCTACATTTGATCTTACTTAAAGACCAAGAAGCAATAAAAATACAATTTCTATATAAAAACTAAAATGGATGAGTATAAATAAATATTGGTAAATATTCATAAGAAGAAGCCACCATAGAAAAATTCAATGCTAATATAAAGATAATGATGAGTTACTGGATGTAAGGTAGAATGTAAAATGTGTGTGTGTGTGTGTTTGTGTATGTGCCGTATGATTACAGTGGAATAATGGAGTCCATCCTGATGGGTGAAGAGGGGTGTTAATAAAAAGCAAAGGGTTGGTATGACTCTCTTCCATGACTTAGTTCTACGTCACTAGGCAAATTAAATGACCTCCTCTCTAAAACATGGATGTCCAAGGAACCCTAAAGTCCTAGGCTTGAGTCCCAATATTTTAGGGCCTTTTCTAACTCAACTAAAACTGGTTTTCTTGAGAAGTAGGGAACCATTCAAAAACCAAAGGAAGCTTAATACCCCATGCATCAGTGGCGGTGAAGGAGTGTAAACACTCAGAGGGACAGCCATTCCCAGGACATGCGCTGCTATCCTGGGCAGGACTGAGGCAGAGCTAGAACATCCGTTTCCGGGGTGTTCTGCTTCCTGTCTTCCATTTCCACATCATTACCGTTTATAAAATTCATTGAGACTTATATTCTGGTTTAGTTTAATAAAATCTATATTAGTGATCTGCTGTGGAACACAAGCATTTATAATCTCCAGGTAAGCCAAGTCCCAGATTCAGTAGCAAAGCCAGCAATCTTCATCTTGCTCAGACAATGCATTCAGATAAAAATGCTTTCAGACCCCTGCAAGAACTTTCCACAAGCACCCTCCTTCCCTGCCTTTGCCTCGTTGTATAATAATCACTCAAAGAGCAGAACAGCTTTTTATAACGTGAGATCGCAGCCATTTGCTGCAGATAATCATCTGGTCCCATTAACCAGGGCCTCGAGGCCCTGGGAAGTCTGCCAGTGAAATGAAATGAGATTCATTAAGATCAATTTGTTAATTGTTAATGAGGCTTAAAAATGTCCCAGTAAATGACTTAGTCGTTTTAAGAACGCACTGATGCTTCTTCGCTCGTCCTTTCTGTACATGAAAAAGTTAATTTATTTTTAATCATTTCCATTTCTCCTTTCATCCCCCTGAAGGCTACAATAATTCTCTGTTATTACCACCACTAATCAAAGCAGCCCATAAAATTGAAGACCAAGTATAATGAAAGAGCACTTAAATAGCATGACAGAATCTTCAAAGAAACCTCATCATTTCATTCCATTTACAAAACAGTAAAGATAATAGTAACTCACAGTTTTACCGTAAAGAGCTAGCATATTGTTGGGCCTCCCTTTTGGAAATGATGGGCTGAGCTCTTCAGCATGTCCCTGAACACACCAGCATGCTTCCTATGAATTAAACAAGATACAAGACATCTTTTTAATTGATTGCATTGACTAATTAGCTAAACTTGGGTGGAGGCCTAGCAAAATGGCAAGAAACCATTTAGAAGTGAGCTATTGACAGAATGACTTGCTTCTATCAGGACAAAGCTCCTTGGGCCATTTGTTCGGTTGACTACACAGTACAGAGATGATAAAAATATCTGCAGCAGAAAATGTCTTTTGTCTATAATTCAAAGAAATTAAAATTAGATCTTCTGCCAATTCTACAGTAGTAAATTAAGGATTTGAAAGGTCTTTTCACTGGAAAAAAAAAAAAGCTACTTTAAGAAACCACGCAGGGCACATTGCAAAAAATGATCACAAGATTTCTGTGTAAGGTTGTAAATTCACAAGGCTGGAGCTCTGTACCCATCTGCTCATCTACTTCCCTAGCAACCAGGGGTCATAGAGAAGCTGGATTCTCCGCTTCCTGAGCTGAGCTTCCCTTCTCCACAGGAAGGCAAGGCCTGTCTCCTGGAGTACTGCAATGACTCGGACCCAGTGGGTGGGGGAGGGGGATTCAAACGTGTAAACCATTGCCTGAATATCTGTCTGTTCTAAAGAAGGGTGGGAATGCTCATCTCTCAGTCCAGGTGTCTGTTCCAGAAGAAAAATCATCACCTTGATATAAACCCATATTAATGTTTATCCTCATGGAAGCAGGCTACAAGACAAGATGAGAGTGTAGACATTTTGAGTTTGTCTATATATTGACTTTCTTGTGCAATGAACAGAATTCCTGGCTTTTCAAGCATCATGAGGATATGAGTCAGAAAACAGAAATTTCTGGTCAATATTGCTAAACATTCAAAGTATACTCAGATAATTCTAGAGCTATATATATATAATAACACAAGAAGTAACATGATA
>NC_022009.1:79677486-79692511 GCF_000317375.1 Microtus ochrogaster
ATGCTGGCTCACTGCACTAGGGCACACCCGTGTTGGGTGCACATGTAACTGTTTATTCATGAGTGTCACACCCAGAGCTAATATCTACTGTCCCCCTCAATTGCTCTTCACTTTGTTGAGGCAGGGTCTCTTTTCAAACCTGCAGCTTGCATATCCTAGGTAGCATGGCTTGGGGGTCCTGTTTATGCCTCCTGATTAAAGGTGGCTGCCACAATTTGCCCAGCTTTTATGTGGGTTCTAGGGATCCAAACTCAAGACCCCACATTTGTGAAATAAGTATATTATCCACTGAGCCATTCTTCCAACCTAAAATTCATGTTTAAAGAAAGTGTGTTTCAAAAAGAAAATTTTAAAAACAATATGTCATCAAACTGCCATAAAAAAACAATTTTGAGACATTTATTGTGTAGGCACTTAATACTGTCTCCAAAACTGAAAATAATTGCTTTACAGAAATGTAGATCACCAAAGAATTAGATTTATTAAAATGACAATATTAAATTATCCTTATCTGAGACACAAAGGTCTGTTTTCAACACCAAAAGCTTTCTGAGTATGGTAGCACACAGTTGTAATCACAGCCCCCAGGATGCTGAGGCAGGAAGATGAAGAATTTGAGATCAATATAAACTACATAGTTCTCCATAGTGACAAGCCATCTCAAGAGAAACAAAAACTTAGAGCTAGAAATTCTTGAAAACAACTTATAATAATCGACTTCTTTTTTCTAGATAGCACGTAAGGAAACTCTGCTTTCTACGTGAGCTGTGAGTTTCCATCACTGAACTGCTAGCCGTAGGCAGTAGGCTGTCATGCCGGTGCGCAGCTGCTCATCCCAAGATAACCTCGGCTCCATCCGCCTCCACGGTGCCGCTGGAGTTTCTTTCTGAGCTGATGACACATTCTTTGAATTTCTTCAGTAAACAAATCATTCGAGAGTGGTTTCAAAGCAGCCAAAAATCATTTTTAAAGCAAGTATAATGAACAAGGCAGGGGGGAAAAAACACTGTTTACAAAAGTAAATGGCCAGAATTGGTTTCTTTAACTGACTATGAACTGATTCTGATGCTGTCCTGAAGCCAGGACCACGGTGTCTCCTAAGTGTTTCACTGTGACAAGTTGGAAGCCAGCACACAGCACAGCACACAGCACACACTGAACGCTTGCTCTGCTCAGAAGTTGGCTCATTGCTCTTAATTTGATGTCAGCACTTCCATAGGGGTCCGTGGTTGGGTTTCGGGGAAATCCACTTCAGCTGTTGCAGTGTGGTGCTGGGCACCTTAGTGGACCCTTCTGACCAGAGGCAGCTTTCTGCTCGTGTTATGTTTCTGGAAACGTTCCTAAACCCACAAATGCCTGGGAAACAGTGCAAGCACACGAGGGCAAGCCTCCCACTGACTGTCTGGGCAGTTAATCCAATTGTTTGAATCCTCAATATAAATCACTTCTTCCATAAAATTAGTGATGATTGTGCCCATCTCAAAAATTATCATAAACTTAAGTCCAGTAGCTGAAGACGACTTAATAGGTGGTAGCTTTATCAATGCACAATTTAAAAGAAATAATGAGGCTTCATCTCTGCTTGTCAAATAGCCTGATTCTCCTGTGAAATGCTCTAGGCACTCAGGTTACAGGAAGATGGTTATCTTTCACACTGTCCCCAGTCATTCCGCTTTTCTTCTTAGAAATCCCTATTGCCTACTCTAGCACCTTCATTTCTCTTACTCCGATTTTATCCTTTCCATAACCGCTCTCTGCTTGCCTAAAATTTCATCAAAATCTGGCTACATCCCCACCAGTAATTTTCACTGCCTTGTTCCTACCTCTTTTCAAGTACACTGTCTGACCAGTTTCCAGGCTTATTTCTTCATTTTCCTGCTGGATTAATTTTTAGCTAGAGCACTGGTTGTTTTTTGTTTGTTTGTTTGTTTTTGTTTTATGTTTTCTTCCAACTAGACCCAGATCTCATCATATCAGTGAAGGGGAAATGTTAGTTGAATAATTACCTCCGTAAGATTACCTCCCACCCACAGTGGGCAGTGTGGTTCCTGGGCAAGGGGACTGAAATGTACATGAAGGCTGTCTGAGTGAGCCCTGAGGAGCAAGGGCTTCTGCTCTGTTCCTCCCTTCGCGTTCCTTTCCTGCTTGAGTTCCTGCCGACTTCCCTCAGTGAGAGACTATGGTGTGAACTGTAAACTGAGACAAACTCCTCCCTCCCAGAGCTGCTTTTGGTCATGGTGGGTTTTTATTGTTTTTGTTGAGCTATGTATTCTCTGCTCCCCTTCCCCTCCTCTTCTACCCTCTCCCATGATTTCTTCACTCCCAATTTACTCAGGAGATCTGGGCTTTTTCTACTTCCCATGTAGATTAGATCCATGTATGGCTCTCTTAGAGTCCTCATTGTTGTCTAGGCTCTCTGGGATTGTGAATTGTAGGCTGGTTTTTCTTTGTTTTTTTTTTTTTTTTTTTTTTTTGTCTAAAAGCCACTTTTGAGTCAATACATATTATATTTGTCTTTATGGGTCTGGGTTACCTCACTCAATATGGTGTTTTTTCCATAGTATAGTACTCCATTGTGTAAACGTACCACATTTTCCTTATCCATTTTTCAGTCGAGGGGCATTTGGGTTGTTTCCAGGTTCTGGCTATGACAAACAAAGCTGCTATGAACATAGTTGAGCACATGTCCTTGTGGCACGATTGAGCATCCTTTGGATATATACCCAAAAGTGGTATTGCTGGGTCTTGAGGAAGGTTGTTTCCTAATTTTCTGAGAAATTGCCATAGTGATTTCCAAAGTAGCTGTACCAGTTCGCACTCCCACCAGCAATGCAGAAGTGTTCCCTTTACCCCACATCCTCTCCAGCATAAGCTGTCATCAGTGTTTTTGATCTTGGCCATTCTAAAGGTGTAAAATGGAATCTCAGAACTGTTTTGATTTGCATTTCTCTGATGACTAAGGAGCTGAGCATTTCCTGAAGTGTCTTTCAGCCATTTTAGATTCCTCTGTTGAGAGTTCTCCGTTCAGGTCTGTTTGGTCACAGTGTTTCATTGCAGCAATTGAAACTAAACAAAGTTTTTTTCATAATCCGATGCCTCTCAGTATCATTTAAAAATTTTTAAGTTACTAAAACACTATATAATGCCCAAATTCCCTGTGTTACAATGTTTCCCATCCTCAAATGGCTTATATTACTTTTAAATTACTAAAGCCATTATTAAATGCCTTTTTATATTACTCTACTCTCTTTCAAGACGTCCCTTTATTTTGAACTGTTTTTTTCTATGACTGTGCCTGTTTTCTTTTCCTTCTCAACACCTGAGCACATTTTCAAGCACACAGTACCTGTTCAGAGGTTTGCTGCGGCTCCTTCTGCCATTCATCTCAGCACACGGTGCTGGCAGCTGGCTCTACCCTCCTTGGGTTGGTCTGGTGAACTACTCTGCTGGGCTGCAGTTGCTCTTTTTTCTTCCAGGACAGCCTAGCCTCGGGTCTGTAGGCTTCAGTCAGGAGCCACACCTAACCACTCCAACTCTGAGAAGTTGCTGAGCCCAAGCTGCTACAGACCTTTCTACCTAGGGCAGAGCTCAGCTGCACAGCAGGGCCTCTTAAAGAGCCTCTGTAAGCAACAAGGCCTGGGGCTGTCTTAGAGACTGCGATTGCTAGGAAGCCAAGTCCTGCTCTGTGTCTGGAACTTTGGTCAGATTTCTCAGGCCTATGTGGAAGTACAGGCCGTGCGATGGACACCAAATGTAGTCAGATGTTCTTTGAACTACCAACTCCTGAATAATGACATAAAAACTTCTTGCTAATTATAAAAACTTGGCCTTACTTTAGGCTTGTTCCCAACTAACTCGTATAACTTAAATTAACCCATTTATATTAATTTACATTCTACTCATTACTGCTCCTCCATACTGTACATGTGAACCTCTCACACCTCACTGGCGAATTCCCATCTCTCAGATTGTCCCCAGAGCTCCTATCTCTGCCCAGAAGTCCTGCCCATCATCTGCTGCCTAGCTATTGGCCATTCAGCTCTGTATGAAACCAATCAAAAAGGCGCTTCAACATAGACACATCTTCACAGTGTATAAAAAGGTTATCCCACTACAGCTTCCGGTTTTCAACTCTCGAGAACCATGTGTAGCCCTGAATTTAATGAGTCAAGAAAATACACATCTCCTAGTAGGCAGATAGGAAGTCTCCTTTCTTAGGAACTGGTCTTGCCTTGAAAGCTAAAGTTTCTTGAGGCCAAGAAAAAGTGAATTTAGAAATCTTCTCATTATAATGAGACACACTCTCAGATCTAATTAGTTCAAAGTTTTAATAGCAGCGTGTCTACCTATTTCAATAATGCTATTCTAATCTTGACAGCAAATTATAATTTCCAATAGCCATTTACCTCATTCTGCTCCAATTTCATTTGTGTGAGGGTGCACATGTGTGTGTGGGCATGTGCATGAGGGGCCAGAGGTGGATATCAAGTGCCTTCCTCTATCACCCACCCTCTTACTTTCTGAGAGAAGGCCTCTCATTGAACCTGAAGCTTGTTGGTTTAGCAAGGCTGGTTGTCCCGTGAGCTGTAGACTTGCCTGTCTCTGCTTCCCTGCACCAGGATCATGAGTGCATGCCATCACGCCCAGCTCTTCATGTGGATTTCAGGTGATCGAACCTGACACCTCTTGGTTGCTCTGCAAGCCATTTACCAACTGAGACATTTTCCCAGCATTTCGTGATATACATTGTAATATACATTGCATGCATACTATATACACACACGGGATGCACCAAGTGTCATGTTTTTTGCATGCATATTATACACACACACACACACACGCCCGCGCGCGCGATGCACCAAGTGTCATTTTGCTGGGAAAACTAAATCACATAAATGGCTGAGACGCCGCCTCTGTCTTGGGAAAGTTCATTGGTGGAGGAGATAAACACATAAGTAAGCAGAGCTGTGATTTGTCAGCTGGACTAACTCACCCTGTGCTTCGGGCTTGCTACTCGCTAAGTTCAGTGCTCACATAGGTCATCTGTTCAACTCTGCAGGGCGATATTGTGGTGTGTATGTAGTGTTACAGTTGTGCAGGCATTCGAGATACCAGATGCTTTGCCTGGCCTGGAGTAGAAGATTCAAGTCTGTCTAGCCTGGACTGTGAACTCCTAACTGACATATTTTCTTCTACTTATAATTCTGCAGGAATAAAGAAGCAAACATAATTCCACGGGACTCGAACACGGGGCTTGACCCTACCCCAGCAAGCCTCAGGATTTCAGACAGAAGGAAAGCTGAGAGTCAGCAAAGCTAAGGTGTGAATGGGAGCAAGGGCTGGAACAGCTAAGGTCATAGCAGCAGGCTGTTGGCCCTGGGCTACCTGTTGCCATGGGCAGCTCTGCCCTGGATACAGTGCACAGAGAGACTCTTATGTCTCCCTTTGTAGACTGGCTCCTCAGTGTCTCAGACCTGGACATGGGCTATTGTTCTCCTGTGTCATCATGGCGTGACTCATTGTTTTCTCATGCTGCTCTTTGGATTTAGCAATAAGTGGCCCACACCCACCTCTCCCTGGTCAGAGGAACAGCTAACATACTGTTCCATGAGACTCTGAAGTCAGATAGACATAGTATGTGCCTTTTACAGCTTCCCTCTGGTGCTGGGTGTCCCCAGCTCTGCTTTGAACTCTTTCTAGAAAGCATGATAAACTATCTAACAACATCGACAAACTTCTCACAAACACTTCTTGTTACCAAAATGCATCTTATCAAAGGAACTCAAGGTTCCTCACCCAAAAATATATGGTTTTGGAGAACACACTGTGTGCCTGTCCCCGCCCTGGAGTCCAAGGATAGAGATATGAACATGCACAAAATGAAATAGTAGCCTGCAGAAACCTTACTGACTTCTAGATAGAACTAACTAAAAATATAAAAGATTAGCATCCTAGCAACAAGTTATACAGAGAGGCCATAAGAAAACCCAGAAAGTCGTTTCACTTATGGCTGCAGTGTAAGCTGAGTTGGTGAGCAGGTGAGATAGTATTGTAAGTTAGTGTAAATGGCAGAAATGAGGGCATTCTAAAGAAACTCCTATCACTTAATCTACCAGACTACTGAAATAATTGACATCAAAGAATGAGAATTCCCCACAAATCTCATTCTGGGAGAAGGAAAAGGGGCCACCCAGGTAGAGAAATTATCTCCCAGGAAGGAAAGAGATTGAACACAGTCTTAACAACTTATCATACCATGTTAGGCACCTGAAGCCTAGCATTGGTGGACAAGACCCTGCCTTGACCCAGACTACAGAGATGTGTCTGTCTCTGCTCTGTTATGTGAACTCCAGTCTGTCCTGGACCTGGGAGATGGGCTTCAAGATCACACTACATCACCTCGTCCACGGACTGCGTTCAATAAACTTTTCTGCTTACTTTTAAATCAGCTGTTTTAATTGGCTTCTCAAGGACTGGTAGCTGAACTTAGCTTTTTTGGGGTGCAGACTATGACCCTGCTTTCAATAACATTAGGACCTCATTTTTTTTTTATTTTAAATAAACTGAGCCAATATAGGCTGGCTATTGGTCTTTGCTGAGCTCTATTGCTGACACCTCTGTGTAGCTTTAGATACAATGGAAATCCTAGGTGGTCAGAAGCACACTGTATGTTAACATGCATGATTTAACTAAGATAATAAATAAAAATAGACTTTAAATTTAAAAGAAACGGAAGTTAGAATAAAATAAATGGGTTTCAAAAAGTATCCATAATCAGTAACATTAAACATTTCAAGAAGCCTCTCAGACAGGGACTAGCCAGCTGGGGTCCTCAAGGCCCTGGCTGGTGGGAGGACAACCACACCCCACCTGATGTGGAGGCCCAAGGCCCACTTGCCACCTGGGGCCAGCCATGGTGAAAGAAGAGAGGGGTAGACTGAGGAGGGACATCTGTTTGCCCTCCAGAGTCATGGTGGTGTCTGGGCTAGGCTGCCAAATGCCATATCTGCATCCCTGGTCCTACAGTAGCCAGGGTCTGTGTTGATGTCCGTGGCAGCTGTTGCCATCAAGGGCCATGCTGATCACAGTTATCTGCCTCCTAGGGCCATGTTTGCATCCAGGCCCACATTACTGATAGGGCCATGCTGGGACTGCATCTGGGTCCATGGTTCTACTAGAGTCAAAGTCTATGACCTGGTGTGGGAGATCTTGGCGTGTTGCTTTTGTTGGTTAGTGAATAAAGAAACTGGCTTGGCCTGATAGGGCAGAACTTAGGTAGGTGGGGAAAACTAAACTGAATGCTGGGAGAAAGGAGGCAGAGTCAGCAAGAAGCCATGGAGCTGCTGCTGGAGACAGACACACTGAAACTTTGCTAGTGGGCCACGACCTCGTGGTAAATGCACAGATTAATGGACATGGGTTAAATTAATATGTAAGAGTTAACCAATAAGAAGCTAGAGCCAGTGGGTCAAGCAGTGTTTAAATAATATAGTTAGTTTCTGTGTGATAATTTCAGGGATGAGCAGCCAGAACAAACAAGCAGCCTCCTCTTGCAACAATGACCTATATTGCCACCAAAGGCCACATGAAGCCTGGGGTCTGGGCCATAACCTGTGGCCTTGTTGGTATCCAGGGACCATGCTGCTGCCAGAGCCATCCTGACGTTAGTGGTCAGGGCCACCACCTGGAGTTCAGATATCAACCAGCCTAGCTACTGCCTGGGGCCACATCTGAGTCTGTGGTTCAGCTGCAGCTGGAGTCTGTGTTGAAGTCTGTAGCCCAGGTTGCCACTAGGGCCTACACAGAGGCCTGGATCTGGGCTGGAGTCTGAGGCTTGGTTGGAATCTGGAGGTCATGGTCAGCAAGGACCACACAGATCTGGGTGCCCTGTGCTGCCACCCAGGACCATGGTGTTGTCTGGGCCCAGGCTGCTGCGGAGGGCCATGGGCCTGTAGCAGGCAGGGTTTGTGCTAATGTCTGAGGCTCCTTCTACCACCTAAGGCCATGGGACACCCAAGATTAAAGGCCGAATTGGTGTCTGGGGTCTATGCCAATCTGAGTGAGGCCACCTGGAAAGTGGTGACATCCAGATCCAGCTGCTCCTGAGGATTATGTCTGGTTCCATGATCCTACCATGGCTGGGGTCTGTGCTGAAGTAAAAGTCCTATATTGCCACTGAAGGTCACATCAAAGCCCAGGGTTAGGGCCAAAACCTGAGGCTTTGGTGGTATCCAGCAGCCATGTGGATCAATAAAGCCAATTAAAAAAATAATAGGGCTGGAGAGATGGCTCAGTGGTTAAGAGCAGTGTCTGCTCTTCCAGAGGTCCTGAGTTCAATTCCCAGCAACCACATGGTGGCTCACAACCATCTGTAATGAGGTCTGGTGCCCTCTTCTGGCCTGCAGACATACACACAGACAGAATATTGTATGCATAATAAATAAATAAATATTTAAAAAAATAATAATAATAATAATAATAATAATAATAATAATAAGTTTCAAGAAAGGGAGGGCTGGAGAACCCACATGAAGAACTCAGGCTTCTTGTCTCACACTACAGGCAACAATGAATTTGATTAGAGACCTAAGCATAAATCTGAAAGCAGAGAACTCCTGGAAGAAAACATAGAGGAAAGGCTTCTTGCATTGGTCTAGGCTGACTTTGGAGTGGGATTAAAAACATCACAGACAACAAAAGCAAAAATAGACATATCAAGTGTAGAGGCCAAGAAAACAGAGTTAAAAAAAAACCCGTGGAGATGCAGCAACGTTTGCACTCTGTGTGCTATGACTCACGCCTTTAATCCCAGCACTCGAGGGAATATAAAATGGGAGGCGAGAGAGGCTTAGTCGTCTGCTTAGGCCACTTAAGCTGTGGTCTCCCAGCCTCGGCAGAGGTAAGACTTCTCTAGCGGCTTGGCTGCATCCTTGCTGATTTTCAGGTTGAACCCCAATATCTGACTCTGGGTTTTATTATTCATGCTACAAGGCCTGGCATCAATTATACAAGGAATCCAAGTCAAACATAGAGAAGCAGATAGTAGAACGGTGGTGGCTAGGGGCAGAGAAAGGCATAAATGGGAAGATGCTAACCAAAAATTACCGAGATTTAGTCATACATATGAGCAAGTTCAAAAAAATCTAATAGGTAATATGATCTTTGTTCAATTCTGTACTAAAAGGGCCCATCCCAAGTGTTCTTAGCACAGTAAAGAGAAAGAAAATGCTGGCCATGTGAGATCATGGATATGTTGATTAATTTGGTTAGTACCATGAACTGGGCTCAAAACACCTTGCCTAGGTAGGTCATGGACCCTGAGAAAGAAGCTACTCACTATTATTTTGCTAAATAGCATAGTAATAAACTATCACCTAAGTTTTTATCTTTATATCCACAGATTAGTCCATCTGTCAACCCTTATCAGAGAAGCATCATTTTGCAAAGAATGGAGATCCATACAGAGACCCACAACTGGCCAACATGCAGAGAATAAGAGACTATGGGGTGCTGAGGTCAAAATGAGATATCTATATCACACATATGTTGTATGATGTGTTTTACTCTTTTGGCTATTTGAGGGCCCGCTACCCAACTCCCAAATAAATCACATGGAAGCTTATTCTTAGTTATGAATGCCCGGCCTTAGCTTGGCTTGTTTCTTGCCAGTTTTTCTTAACTTAAATTAACCCAACCACCTTTTGTCTCTGTGCCTTTATCTTTTCTTATTTCTGTATAACTTACTTTCCTTTCTATTCCATGGCTGACTGAGTGGCTGGCTTCTACATTCCCCTCTCCTTGTCTCATGCCCCTGTTTGTCCACTTTTCTCCTATTTATCCTCTCTGCCTGACAACGCTTCCTATCCTTGCCCCTGCCTTGCTATTGGCCATTCATCTCTTTATTAGGACCATCAGGTGTTTTAGACAGGCACAGCAACAGAGCTTCACAGAGTTAAATAAATGTAGCATAAACAAAAGTTACACACCTGAAAATAATATTCCCCAACACATTTTTCTTTTCATTTATTCTTTTCTCATACAATACACCTGGACCACAGCCTCCCCTCCCACCAGTCCCCCATCCTAAGTACCTTTTCCTAGTCATCCCCCAACTTCCTCTTTCCCCCAGATCCACTGGTCCTCCATTTCCCTTCAGAAAAGAGCAGGCCTCCCTGGGATAGCAAACAAATACAGCATAACACGTTATGATAAGCCTAGGCACAAACCCTCATATCAACACTGGCCAAGGCAATCCAGTAAAAGGGTCCCACAAGCAGGCGAAAAAGGCAGAGACACCCCACTCCCACTGTTAGGAGTCCCACAAAACCAAGATAAACTGCCACAACTTATCTGCAGACCTGTGCTTTCTCCGGGATTGTCACTTCAATCTCTGTGAGCACCGCTTAGTTGATTCTCTGAGCCTTGTTCTCCTGATGGCCTCAAGCTCTCTAGTTCATTCAGTCCTTCCTCCCCCTCTTCTGCAGGGTTTCCTGAACTCCCCCTAATGTCTGGATGTAGGTCTCTGCATCTCCTCCCATCAGCTGCTGAATGAAGCCCCTCTGGTGGTGACTGGGCTAGGTACCAATCTATGAGTCTAGCAGAATATCATTAGGAATCCTTACATTGACTTTTTATAAAGTCAATTGTATTTAGTTATATCCCAGGTCTCTGAGCTATCCAGCTCCCAAATCCTGGCCATCCAGGTGGTGTCAGAAATGGGCTTCCTCTTGTGGCATGGGCCTCAAGTTAGACCAAACATTGGTTGGCCACTCCAATAGGCTTTGAGCCACCATTGCTCCAACACATCTTGCAGGCAGGACAGGTTGCAGACTGAAGGTTTTGTGGCTTGGTTGATGTCCCAGTCCTGCCCCTGGGAACCTTGTTTAGTTCGAGGAGATGGCTATTGTGAAGGATGCTGCTTCCGTGATTTCTTCCTCAGTCCATTTGTCATTTGTATATAGGAGGGCCACCGATTTTTTTTTTTTTGTAGTTAATCTTGTATCCAGCCACTTTGCTGAAGGTGTTTATCAGCTTTTTGGGATCACTTATGTATACTATCATATAATCTGAAAATAACAACACCTCGACTACTTTCTTTCCAATTTGTACCCCCTTGGTTTCCTTCAGTTGTCTTATTGATCTAGCTAGAACCTCAAGTAGTATCCTGAATAGATACAGAGAGAATGGACAGCTTTTATATTACTCTTGATTTTAGTGGAATTGCTTTGAGTTTCTCTCCATTTAATTTGATGTTGGCTGTTGACTTGCTGTATATTGCTTTTATTATGTTTAGGTATGTTCCTGATATTGCTGCTCTCTCCAAGACTTTTATCATGAAGGGGTGTTGGATTTTGTCAAAGGCTCTTTCAACATCTAATCAGATGATCATGTGGTTTTTCTTTTGATTTGTTCATATGGTGGATTACATTAACAGATTTTCATATGTTGAACCATCCCTGCATCTCTGGGATGAAGCCTACTTGATCATGGTGGATGGTTCTTGGATTGGGCATGTGAGTATTTTATTGAGTAATTTTGCATCAAGTGTTCATGAGGGAGATTGATCTTTCTTTGTTGAATCTTTGTGTGGTTTGGTTATCAGGCTAACTGTGACCTCATAAAATGAATTTGACAATACTCCTTCTGTTTCTATGTTGTGGGATAGTTTGAGGAGTATTAGTATTAGCTCTTCTTTGGAAGTCTGGTAGAATTCTACACTAAAATTGTATGACCCTGAGCTTGCTTTGTTTGGGAGACTTTTAATGACTATTCTACTTACTTAGGGGTTATAGCTCTATTTAAATTGTTTATATGATCTTGATTTAACTTTGGTAAGTAGTATCTATCAAGAAAATTGTCCATTTCTTTTAGATTTTCCAATTTTTTGTAGTACAGATTTTTATAAATGACATAACAATTCTTTGGATTTCCTTGGTGTCTGTTTTTGTCCTCCTTTTTGCTTCTGACTTTGTTAATTTGGATATTATCTCTTGTCTTTAAGTTAGTTTAGATAAGGGTTTGCCTACCTTGTTGATTTTCTCAAAGAACCAACTCATTGCTTTATTGATTCTTTATATCTTTCTCTTTATTTCTCTTTTGTTAACTTGAGCTCTCAGTTTGATTATTTCCTGCCATCTGCTTCTCTTAGGTGTGTTTGCTTCCTTTTGTTCTAGAGCTTTCAGTTGTGCTGTTAAAGTTGCTGGTGTAAAATCTCTTCAATTTCCTCACGTAGGCACTTAGTGCTGTGAACTTTTCTCTTAGCATTCCTTTTATAGTGTCACATAAATTTTGGTATTTTATGCATTCATTTTCATTGAATTCTAGAAAGTCTTTCATTATTTTTTTTTATTTCTCCCTTGACCCAGAAGTTGTTCAGTATGGATTTGTTCAGTTTCCCTGATTTTGTTGGCTTTCTGTTGTTGAAACTCACCTTTAATCTGTGGTGGTCTGAGAGGATACAGGGGGATATTGAAGTTCTCTTGTATCTGTTGAAACTTTCTTGTGACCGAATATATCATCCATTTTGGAGAATATTCTATGAGGCGCTAAGAAGAGGATACATTCTTTTTTGTTTTGGTGAAATGTTTTATAGATATCTGCTAGGTGATTTGGTTTATAACAGCTGTTAGTTCTAGTTCTCTGTTTAGTTTTTGTCTGAATGCGAGATGGGGTATTGAAATCCCACTGTCAAAGTGCGAGTGTCAATACACGATTTAAGGTCTTTACAAAAGTGGGTGCCCTTGTGTTTGCAGCATAGGAGTTAAGAATTTAAATATCATTTTGGTGTATTTTTCCTATAATGAGTTCTTTCACTTTTCTTTGATTAATTTTCATTTGAAGAATATTTTGTTAGATCTCAGAATGGCTACACCAGTTTGCCTTTTAGGACCATTTGCTTCCAAATGTCATTCCAATTGACAGTTGATTGCTTTTCAAATACCTTGCAGAAGAAAGAAATTTTCTACTAAGGTTTACTTTTCTGCATAAAGCTTCAAAATTTGGATCTTGCAGAAAGAAAACTCAGACTGAACTGTCATAGCTGAGACTGGCCAATAAGGACAAATCTAGTCTAAGAACACAAAACACCAGACTCAGAACCAATAAAACCTCCCCTGCTCCTCATGCCTCCTGAAATCAGGATTTTTAACATGGTTGGAAACAGTTTCCAAGCTTTTTGTTTTTTCGTCTACTCCAATCATCTTACGTGATTATGTCTTAAGGTTGAACAGAGTCCAGGAACACTTCAGTTCCAGGCGATAACCAGGAGACCAGGGGTAGAAGATGAGGGCTGTCCTCCAAGATTATATAAACTCTCATCCCAAAGCAATACCCCATGAACAGAAAACAGGAGAGCCAGAATCTTGGCATGAGACTGCAAAGTCAAAGACCAATCCCATTTTCAAATGCCCCTGTAGTTGGTCAGGGAATTCTCTCTCCCCCAGATGCTGCAATTCTGATATGGAAAACTCCTTAAGTTCCATGAGAGCAATTTTTCTTACTTCTTTAGAAAATGCTACTGCCTTTGAAATTGAAATTACATGTAGCCACTATAACTAAATTTCTCTGGTGTAAAATGAATGGCAATCGGAATTCGTTTATCTCTTAAGAGGATACACTTGTTCTAACAAATGCTTTTCCTCTCAGCTGCTCATGCCATTTTCCTTTACCAGTTGCTGGGTGGGGAAGTTGCTCACAGTGCTAAAAAACCAGAAAAGATCTTGACATTTTAGAGAAGATCACTCAGCCATAGGCTGACCTGGACTTTAAGATCGTGATGGGTATCCCACCAACAAACACTGAGAATTGACAGCATCTTCCCATTGGATCTTCACAAATGTGTCTCTCTTACTTGAAGCCAAACTTGATAAAATTATTTATTGACACATAGACAGTATTAAACTGTCTAAATGTGTCATCTTTTAGTTGATTCTCTGCCATATATGGAATAGCTCTGGATTTTAGAAGGGATTTCATCAGTGAATTACAATTTTTAAAACCCAATCAAGACCTAGGAAAATGATAAACTGTTTGCTGAGCTAGCTGATAAACTGAATTCTGATCTCCAGCACACTTCTAAAAACTGGGTGTGGTCATGCACACCTACAACCCCAACACTAGGGTGCAGAGACAGGTAGGACCTGTGTTTCCCTGGCACAAGTTCAGCCCAGTAAGCTCCAGATTTATTGAGAGGCTCTGTGTCAAAGAAAAAAGTGGAGAAGTGATTGAGGGAAACATTCCTACACCAGCCCTTGCCTTCCACATGCACGGCACTGGCGAACATCTATATACACACACGGGTGGAGAGCATACACCACACACAAAGAAGTAAGTAAATGAATGAATAAGTAAGCTTAAAATCTAATACAGCAATGGAAAAGATAACATGTTGTCAACAAGGTCAGAATCAAACATGAGGTATAGACTCAATGATGTTGCTCCTTTGACATGGTCTCTCATACTACACATGGCTCAATCTCTGTGCCTGTCTCCCCCCCACCCCACCTCTTTGAACTATAGATTGCATTGTTCCCTGACTACTGCTCAGCTGGACAGCCTCTTCAGCAGCCAGGAAATGCCTGAATGCAAGACAGCAACTCTTCTTTTATTTATGCTGGGGAATATGTATAATATCCCTACATTATGGAATGTCAGACAGGAGTCCTAACAGGCTATTTCTATCTGTGGAACATCCTCCAGGATGGTGAAGCCAGGAGGAATTAAGTCCATCCCCCACTGTGTACATCAATCACTACAGGAAATGTCCATGTGTGCTTCCGACACTGCCTTGTTGAGCAAATCTCCCTTACCATGACATCTGCTGGGAGACTCGGGCATCAGGTAGAAACTGAGCCAAATATCCAATGTCAATAATTGCCCAGGGAGGAGAGAGATTGGTGCCAAGATCTTTCTCTTAAATGATCTTCCAAGCCCAAAACCATATTGTTAAAAGTGCAAACTAAAACCAAGGTGAACCCATAATAAATACCAGATGTGGAGGACAATGAAACTGAACCCCCCAACACAA
>NC_022009.1:79693271-79694022 GCF_000317375.1 Microtus ochrogaster
ACTATGGAGCTTAAACACTTCCTCAGGGAAGATAAAATAGGAGGCATTCACCAGAGAAAGCTGGCACTAGAGCTTCTCCCTGTGGACGAGTTCTCATCTTCCTTCCCAGACATCAAGGCATTAGTTGAGCTTAAATATCTTCATCTCCCTGGGAATGCTACCATGCGTTGCAGGCAGACTCTCCTGGCCGGTGGGTACATGGAGCTCCTCCTAACCCCATGCTTGAATTCCAGCTGATGGGGTGACCAACATCTGAGGAAAAAGACTTCAGCAGATATGATCTGTCATCGAGCTGCTGTTATTTCCAATGGTTCAGCCTTTAGGAAAACAAGATTAACCTTAGCTATAAGTCTCCTAGCAGCCTCTATCATGTGGAGGAGACTCATGAATACAATACGAATTATAGGAGTTCACTGGAAATACAAAATAAATTATGGCATGAATAGTCATAATTTTACTGAATTGTCCCCATTACTTAAATATTGTTAGCACAAACTTCAGTCTCCAATTGCCATTTAGTCAAAAGACTTTTGAAATTTAGTCAAAAGACAATGAAATAGAAGGTCTCTTTGTTCACTGAAGAAAATTCATATTGTCAGGAAAGTATGATAGGCCAATTATCTTTCCATTCATGGTAAAAATTGAAGCCAATTTTTAACACATAATTGGAGAGCAATTACAACTGCAAAATTCCTGAGGTTAATAACATTGAAATCTCTGAGAATTTTCAAAGAGAATATGTGTGTGTGTG
>NC_022009.1:79694677-79696485 GCF_000317375.1 Microtus ochrogaster
GACTTCCCACAGGTCAGGGAACCCTGATTGCTCTTCGAGCTGATGAGGGAGGGGGACTTGATCGGGGGAGGGGAGGGAAATGGGGGGCGGTGGCAGGGAAGAGACGGAGATCTTTAATAAATAAATAAATTAAAAAAGAAAAAAAGATGTGGAAAAAAACTCATTATTGAATCTAATCATCCAAAGGCTTTGCTTCTAGCAAGGCTCAAGTCATGCCCGAAAAAGTAGCACAGGATTAATGAGCACAATGAGTTGGAATAGATTCTATAATCTCTTTCTTTTCATAAATTAAAATGATTTGGAAGCAAGCTTCTACAAGAACCAACACTCTATTCAGAATCACTGGGTGTTGTATTCTCAATGACGGACCACTGACTTCCTAAATCATCTGTGGAAGGAGTTTCCATAGACCCGACCTTCCACACGCCTACATATCCTACTACTGAATTATCCCATCTCACCTCTGCGCACGCGCACCCACAGACACACACACACACACACACACACACACACACACATGCTATAACGGTTCATTGTCTTATTGCCTTCTAACTCTATTCCAGACACCAATCTATTCTGCAATTTCATTTTCTATTATGTCCCATACTTTATGCTCTGCTCTATTTATAGATTATCCTACTACCATCATGCAACTCCCATTACCACGTTGATCTCTTCGTTTATTTTGTTGTCTCACCTAGAATGCTTTGTTCCCTACTTCGGTCCTCATTCTTCAAGGTTGACTTTCAGCTACATCTGAAAGCCCTTGTGTGTTTCAATGTTAAAGCTCCACACTACTCACCTCAACAGGCTTTCTGGACATGGCTGAACATCTGTGGATCAAATGTACACCTAACCACAGAATAATGAAATGTAACCATCTTGGCAAACTTAAAGTGATTCTGGGTTGGTGTTAACACTTCCATTGGTAGCTAAGGACAACTAATCAAAGCTCTTCACCATTAGTGCATATTTGAGAGTCCCACAATTATCTGCTTTTTCAAATCAACAGAAGTTTATGTAAGAAGAAAGCCAATACACTCCTTAAGACTGTGACTGAGCAGGTTTGCAGAACATGTCTTTTCATGTAGCTTCATGGGCTCCTGGTTGCTACTCAGCGCCAAGACATTGTTTTTCCAAAGAAGATTCCATCTGACTGCTTATCAACTGACCCATGAGAAGCTGTGCAAGCCACAGGAGATCTAGGGATGATATGTAGATTAAACAAAACACAGGAGTCTTGTCGTAACGTGTTAAATTGAACAGCAGCGTCTACATATTTGATCAAACAATTCACAATATTTTCCTTGTTGTCACAGTTATAAACTGGCAACTGGAGCTAGAATTTCCCAGATATGACTGTATCTGGAACAATTTTAGGGGTGGAGGGTGAGGTTCAATACATATCCCACTGAAGCAGAAACACTGGAGGGTGAGATTCAATACATTATCCCACTGAACCAGAAACTCTGAGAATGGAATCTGAGGATCTGTATTTTTTTTCAAATCTCCAAGTAAATGTCTTAAGCATAAGAGTCTGGAAATATCTTTTCAATATAAACGTGTGGCATATATTTGTTATATGTAGTGGTGGGTGTTACTTGAACATTTTTATTTGAATATAACCCTTTGACCAATCCTCCCACCTTTCATTAGACCTATTCATTCTCTTGAACAGTCTCTTTTCCACCATCATGTCATAGATAGGATGGATGGGTGGATGGATGGATGGATGGATGGATGGATGGATGGATGGATAGATGGGTGGGTAGATAGATGGGTGGATGGAAGGATGGATGGTTGGATGG
>NC_022009.1:79696786-79698694 GCF_000317375.1 Microtus ochrogaster
TGAGTGGGTGGATGAATGGATGGGTGGGTAGATGGATAGATGGGTGGATGGGTAGATGGATGGGTGGATGGGTGGGTAGATAGATGGTTCAATACACATACATACGAACATATATACATATGTCTAAATAAAATCTAGCATCCACAAGAGAGTGAAAACAAGCACTATTTGTCCTTCTGAGTCTGACTTATTTGCTGTTTATGATGATCGTAGTCACAGCCATTTTCCTGTAAACATCATTTTGTTCTTCTGTGCCACTGACTCCACCTTTCCAGATCAATTCCTGGACCAACCCTTCAGCTAGTCAGAACTTGCCTCGGAAGAAACACTTGGCGAGTTAAGACCTGATGCCATCCCAATAGATTCTCCTCACCCAAGTTCTTCCAGAGCATTCCAGAGGCTCAGCGTGTGGAACTCAAGAGACTTAAGAAAGCAATGAGGGGTGGCAGTCGAAGGAGACAAAGCGTGGCTTGGGTCAGCTGATATCATCTTCCGAAAGATCATCACAGTAGTTGCTCAACCAAGTCTCTTTATGCATGAAGATTTGTGTTGTTTTGTAGTTTCCATGGGCTGTTGCTCCAGTGGCTAGAGCCTTATTTTTGCCTGCATAGATGATCATTATGGACAAAGCATGAAACACTGTGAAAAGTTTACTCTTGGTCACCACCGAGTAAAATCTCAGCCAGGCCACCACTTCACTTGCTAGCTTCTTTAAATACCCTTGGAGACAGCTTTCTTTCCACTGAAAATAGTCATCAGGAGATTTCCCTTCTCATTTTGCCACAGTGGATATTTTGATGCACATTAACCAAGAAAAAGACAGGATGTTTGTCAGCTGGGATTTTTCCCTTGTTATATGAAATTGAAGGTGGAAACTGTGGCTTTGATAAAAACATTGCAATTCCAGTAAGCGGGATTAATCAGTCTTTCATGTTCCAGAGCTAGATTGCAAACAGCAAGTAAAAGTTCCCTGACCTACCAGTGGAAGCAAACTCTCTCAAACAAAAATAAAGAAGGACTTCACAGACTTAGGAGAAGCAAGGCCGGAATGAGTAACATTTGACATTTGGAAGGCTGGACTCTTGGTTCACAGCTCTCTCCCACAGGGGACACATCTCACCACATAGTTGGCTTGTTGTGCTATTAGCTTTCTTTGAAACAGCAAGCTGGAAGTCTTGAGGGAAAAGGAAGATTTTGGCTTAACTCCTCATGGCCTGAGAACTGTTGCCATCCAGTCAGGAAATACAAGACCAAAAGTGAATGTTAAAGTCTAAGTATCTGAGAGATGAGAACAGATTGTTGACAGGCCCAGGCCCGCCTGTAGCCGCAGAAACTCATTCAGTGTGTGTCTTGGGACTCTTTCCTGCCATCGTTAGTGAAGTCTCCTTGTTTGGGGGTAGCATTTGAACATCCTTATTTATTTCGTCCACCAGTACAGCTGCTATTTTGAAATGCCACGGAATCTCTTATAACAACAAGAACAGCGTAAAAGCCTAACAGTGAGAACCTGTACCATCACCAGCATTATTCAAAGAGTTAAAGACAGATATGGGGCTGGTAGAGAAATGAGATAGGGTGGGGTACTACAAGTTCAAACACTGAACTAAAAAAATTAGATTTCTGCACGTTCTGTGCATCTCCCGGTGCTTCAGGACTGTGAAGTTCAGATAACCTTGAAGTATGCTATGGTCTCTTTTTTTATTTTAATTAATTAATTTATTTATTAAAGATTTCTGCCTCCTCCCCACCACCGCCTCCCATTTCCATCCCCCTCCCCCGATCAAGTCCCCCTCCCTCGTCAGCTTGAAGAGCTATCAGGGTTCCCTGCCCTGTGGGAAGTCCAAGGGCCACCCACCTCCATCCAGGTCTAGTAAGGTGAGCATCCAAACTGCCTAGGCTCCCCCAAAG
>NC_022009.1:79699624-79703823 GCF_000317375.1 Microtus ochrogaster
TTCCATGTAATTATTTCGGGTATAAAGCTAGCCGTGCAGGCGGCTGGGTGCTGGGGACGTAGCCCCGCCGCTCCTGTTTCAACAATGTAATACAGAATTATCTTCATAAAGATTCTGTGAAAATACTAAATCTGTTCACCTATAAAACACTTTTCTTCTGTATTTGCCAAGCTCTTTGTTATAAAATATTCTGACACAGTGAACCTAAAATCACAGCAGGTAAGGAACTATAAGCACAATGACTTTGGCTTTCCTTTTATCATCGTTTACTTAGTCAATAAAGACAATTCTCCAACTGAACGTTAAACACTGAAGCAATGACCTAATCGTACCATTCATTAACCATGAGTGAACAAATTCTTTATCTCTCTTGGTGGTACAACCATAACTTTAACACCCATTAAGATGGTGGTGAGGTTGTTTTCTTTCCGAGGACCTCAACCACAGCCTGCTGAAAGTCCTTTAAACAGGACACAGAGAATGGTCACTTTATTCCATTACTTGTTGACAATATGGTCAGAGTTTTTTCTTATAAAAGTCTCATCTTGGAAGACACCTTCACTAAGTTCAATGTTCTTGAATGAATTGCAAACCCAGTTTTATAAAAGGGGTCAACCTATCCAAAGAACCCACCGCCATCATGACCCACTATGTGGTTCCTTTGGAGCCTTAACTAAAAACAACCATGGAACTCGAGAAGCACTAATGAGTTGTTGACTCTGGGAAAAGAGCGCTGCTCTCAGAGCAAGGAAAGAACAGAAGTGGGGTAGCATTATGTGACTCTGGAAGCCACTTCTTACAAGCTTCCTAACTGAAGGACAAAGCCAGCCACATGGCCAGGCTGCTGCCCTGATGTCACTGAGAAGCTGAGGGGCAGTGTTGGGAACCCTGGCGGCCATCAGTGCACATATTAATCAGTACTTTCCAACCTGAAAGTGAGAAGTGTGCTGTGATTCACTACTAATCACAGAGTAACTGAGTTTTCAGCCAATGGCATTTAAAAACTATCAAAGATATCTTACCCCTCCCATGCCAGCATGTCGTTTACATTATGTTGCTGTGAATAGGTGAGATGGGGGTACAGTCTTCGCTACCTTCTAAAGGACCGAGTTTAAGCACAACCACACAATTACTGTATCGCGGGAACAATTTACATATGTGTTGCCACAGAAAAGCGAGGTTGCAACCACTTATCAAAACCACAGCCATATTTGTCATTTCCACATTGCTGTGAACAGTTACATGTGTGTTCTTGCTGGCCACACAATAAGCACACAAATAGTCAAAGATGTATTCCCTTCCTTGTAAAGTCATTTGGCACAGAGGGGGAGCATTTTCTCTGCTAAGGGCCATCAATTCCCAAAGGCCTTAGGGCTTGGGTCTAATGACAATAACATGCTACAAAAAATTATTTTGCAATATGTGTCATAAAGTTCTTCATGTATACATTTTCTAAGTTATAGCTGGAGCTAAATAATGTGAGAATTTTTCTAATTCATCTCATCAAAATCTGAAAATGGAAAATGTTTAATAATTATTGTCAGAGCTAGGACAGATGACTATCTATGGTTCCTCTGTTCCAGAGACAGGGGATTCCTGGGTCAAGCCACTCAGCTAAACTAGCCAAGTAACTGTGCTGCAACAAGAGGGCCTGTGTTAATACATCAGGTAGAGAGCAATTGATGAAGACACCTGATAGGAGGGCCACAGGAAAATATAAACCAGTGTCTCTGCTGGGAAAGATGGGGGCCTCTTGCCTTGTGCCTTTCTAGAAAACTTTGGTATGGAGCACGCACCTCCCACCCACACTCCGAGTCAAAGGGTAGGCAAAGCTTATCGTTACATAATGCCTATGGCCTAACCTCTTCTGGCCTGGACAGATTCACCACAGCTAATTCTCTCTTGGCACTGCCCGAGCTCTAGTATGACTGTGAGCCTTAGAT
This sequence comes from Microtus ochrogaster, assembly GCF_000317375.1. Lineage (NCBI taxonomy): Eukaryota > Metazoa > Chordata > Mammalia > Rodentia > Cricetidae > Microtus > Microtus ochrogaster. The sequence continues at coordinate 79,701,568 of NC_022009.1, forward strand.
ATCTTCTAGAAGCCACGACTGAGGAAGTGTGCTCTCCCTCTGAAGATGGACGCTTAATAAAAGATTATTTATTTAGGGCTAGACTCACAGATCACAGTTCTCTGCATGAATAAGGAAGAGGAACCGAATCCAGCAGCTGGAAGAAAAAGAAAATGCATGATTTACATTAACATTTATAAGAGGCCACGACCAAGTGGGCGGGTAACTTAAAGGCTACTAGCTGTAGGATTTCCTACAGCTCCTCTCCCTTTTGTTTAAATAAGAGAGTTCTAAGCCTAATAGAAAATTATATATAATAAAAACAAATAGTAGGTATAAAAATTAGAATTACAACCAGCATAAACAATATCATGCAAGAAACATGTGATAAATGTTTCAATAATTATTCTATTCTAAGGAGTTTAAGTCTTGTATTATAAATAACTTCGCCAAGTCATGAGAGGAAAGTAACTACAACTATCTAGTCTTCAACCCTATCGAAGACCCAAGAAGGGAAATTATATTACTTGAGTAAGCCAGGAAGTGTAATCAAGCAACTTCCAAAATGTGCAACAAATGACAGAGACAACAGGTTATCTGGGCAATCACCCAAAGTCTCATTTGCAACATTGGAACAACCAACTTTGGCTAAGGCCTAGAGTAACAGACCATTTTCAGAGGCAGGAAATTTTTCAAAGACGTCTTACCTTGTCTTGGCAAAGTTTGACAGTCTTTTTCCTTGTATCCTCTTGTCCTGTCCAGGCATTGTGCATTTTGTCAGTGGTTGATGCATGGGCAGTTCTTTGCCCAAAGGCCAGTTTTGCCAAGAAGAAAACAAGCTTGGATTTAAAGAAAGACAGAGCCATTGTCCATTTATAGTATCAGAGGCCACACCCAAGTAGGCGGGTAACTTAAAGTCTACTGGCTGTAGCATTTCCTACAGCATCCCTCAGGATTTAGCTTAGAGTTTCTATTGCTGCAACGAAACACCATGACTAAAAATCAAGTTGGGGAGGAAAGGGTTTATTTGGCTAACACTTCAGCATTGCTGTTCATTACTGAAGGAAGTCAGGACAGGAACCCAAACAGGATCCTAGAGACAGGAACTGATGCAGAGACCATGGAGGGTTGCTGCTTACTGGCTTTCTTCCAATGACTCACTCAACCCACCTTCGTATAGAAGCTAAGACCAGCAGCCCAGGGTTGGCACCATCCACCATAGGCTGGGCCCTCCCACGTTGATCATCACTAAATGAGAAAATGCCTTACAACCGGATCTCATGGAGTCATTTCCCCAACTGAGGCTCCTTCCTCTGATGACTCTAGCTTGTGTCAAGTTGACCTACAAAACCAGCCAGGACAGGATTCTTCTGTGAAATTAGGTTGAGTTTGAGGACATGTGGGGAGCCCCAGAGAGCAGGAGAGGTAAAGTCAGAAACACAGTGTGGATTTGAAAGTGGGGGAGCTCAGTGCTTCTCGGGTAAGTGTGTGGTTTTCAGGAACTCAGTGCTTCCCTTGGCAAGTGTATGGCTATCAGTTGTTCAGAGCTCCTGGGGCAAAGGCATGATTGCCAGGGGCTCATTGATTCCTGGGGCACATGCATGATTGTCAGGGGCCTTTCAGATTCACACCCAAATGTAATAACTGCTCCATTTTAGTCATATAAGATAAGGAGATAACGTTTAGGGAATTAACTGTTTGCATTGTTTCCTGGGTTTGGATCTCTTCAAACTCAAATCCTCTATTTATAGCCACTTGGTTTGTCTGAGAATTTACTTACAGGTCAGTAACAGCCTTTGCCTGAGGATGAAGACAAGATGGCTTGGGTAGCCGGGAGAATTCAAGGACACAGGAGAGGGAGGGAGGGAGGGAGGGAGGGAGGGAGAGAGAGAGAGAGAGAGAGAGAGAGAGAGAGAGAGAGAGAGAGAGAGAGAGAGAGAGTTCACTGTTTGTCCTTTGTACGAGAGTTTTCAATTTCATACCATTAATTTTTGTTCTTTGTGGATTTCTTATGTACACATTTGCCTGCTGGCTGCATCTTCTTCATAACCTCAGAGTAAGTGGTTGCACATTTCGAGGGTCATTTGCAGACATACGTGGAAGGCAGGGACTTTGAGATGCTCTGACGTGCACATTCCTAGCTGAGATAGAGCAGGGTGAGGCTTGGCCTTCTGGCTTCAGTTCTGATGAAGGAGCAAGCAGAGGATAGAGCCCTGGTAGAGGCCGCTTCCCTGGGCCAGCCGGACCCCCTCAGTTTCCCTGGGCCAGCCGGACCCC
>NC_022009.1:79703938-79731674 GCF_000317375.1 Microtus ochrogaster
CCCCTCAGTTTCCCTGGGCCAGCCGGACCCCCTCAGTTTCCCTGGGCCAGCCGGACCCCCTCAGTTTGATTCTCATTGCTCGCACCTGTCAGTGTGGCCTCAGGCAAGTCTCTGAATACGTTTGAATATTTTCCTCATTTGGAAACATTTAAACAATAGAATCTACTCAGACAAGAAGGCTTTCGAATTTAATGTTATAATCTATGTAAGATTCCATGTGACTATGTCTATTCTTTTTGAAGCTGCTATGACGCTATGCCTTCAAATTCAGTGTTTACAGTAACGTTATAAAACATGCTAAGTATACAACTACATGAATAATAAGAATTGTCACAAATAAATATGTTCACAATTCTGTGAGGAAGGAGTCAGGTATGTCACATGTGGGGATTGCCAGGGGCATGAAAAGAGGGTCTATATAATCAAGAATTGAGGACAAAATCAAGACAACATAGTCTATATTCAGATTCTCAACTCCAAAGAACATATAAAGGGTCCATCAAGAATAAGGAACATGAGAAGAGGTTCTTTCTGGGCAAGAGACAAGGCAATGGTCCAAACCTCACCCTTCGGATGTGTAGGAGTTAGCACCCAGAGTGGACTCTGAGTTCTGTGGCTGGAAAATGAGCCCCTCAAGGTCTTGAAGCCAATAGAGCAGGATTCTTAGAGGGACTCTTCCCAGACTCAAGCGCATCTGCAGTGGTGGGGCTGTATGTCCGTCTGAGAGACAGGATGAGTGATGGGCGGGATGAACCCATGTGCCGCCACAGAGAGAACACGGCAGCAGACATTGGGGAGCAATCTGTAGAAAGAAGAGAGGTCTGAGAACCTGAAATGAGGCCTTGGAGCCTTGCCAGCCTGGGGAACCTTTGGTACATAGGATGTTTTCTGAGGAGAGGCCATGCGAAACTTAGATCCTTAAGGAGTTTCCCAACCCATCAGAAGGCTAAGAACTTCACACATAAAATGCACAAAACATTTCGTCTTTTCATTTCTATCACCAGTACCAGTCAGTTTTGTTTGATTTTTGTTTTTGTTTTCCTGGTATTTTGGAAATGAGCCCAGCAGCTGCTCTAAGACCCATCACCTTGACTGGGCTCAGGTCCTGCTTCCTACTATAAATGAGGCAGGGATACTGAGACAGGCCCACCCCTGCTCCTGGGAGAGAGTGAGGCCTTCTCATCCACTTTCCCTGTGACTTTTTTGGGGCCTTTCTAGATTGCACGGTGGCTGAGAGCGCTGCCACAGATATGTCTCCATCTTTCCCTGTTCCTACCTTAAAGTACCTCCCAGTCCGATGGCTTCATCTGCACCCGCTCGTAGGCACTGATAAAATTCTCCCATGTTTAAGCCTGACTTGGGAGCTGCGTCTCAGGCGACCTGCACTAACAAAAGAACTGACTTTCTTTCGCATCGTGAGTGAGAATAAACACAGCAGACACAGCCACCACTGCCACAGGGCCCTCTCCACTTCCAAGACTGCAAGCAGGGATTCACAACTGGAGCAAGTTACAAGAGACTGTGTGTTTCTGGCTGTGTGCTTAACTCAAAACTATTGAAGAGCTCACAAAATAGAACCTGCATTTTCAGACACCCAAAGACTGTGTCTAAAATAACACGGAAGTCTAGAAAGGGCGTGGCCCTCTTGCCTCTGCCATTCCGCGTTCCCTTCCTCCACATTTTCCTGCTTTCCCTATTGCTGACTTTCCAAACCCAGCTCAAAGGTTCCCTTACCCAGAGACCTTGCCCTGACTTCCCTAGCATAAGGTTATTGTTACTCAATGTTACATCATAAACATTCTGGAAGGAGCTTTTCCAATTGGTTCAGTTTTCTACAGGGTGATCGATAAGCTACCCCTTTCCCGTCTACCCATCCACCATCTCCAATGAATTAGGAATGTTGCCCGTCATGACGATCAACCCTCATGCCCAAATCCTACCCACATCAGGAAGAGAAGCTCGGCTCACCCTCTCTCCTTCCTCATCAGTGACCGTGGCCCTCCCGGGAGTTACCCCAGGAGAGTATATCGTTTCCTCCATTGGCCAGAAACAGACACATGGCCACTCCAACCAGTCACGGCACAGGAAATAGGATTGTGCAATTGGTTTACCCAATGATTCATTCCTTTGATAGGGTCCAACTTTCTTTCAACATGTTACTATTGTCACGGCCTGCCACCTTCGCCTTGTCCCTCCCTCCTCTCTCCCTGCCTTCCTTCTTATCACTGAGTTTCCAATTTACACTCTCTGCCCAGCACTGTGTAGTTTGGGGGTCAGGGGAGCTGGCGCAGGCCTCGTCCTTTACTTCACCCACAATGGGCTCAATACAACAACTGGCAAAGGGTTTGCTAAGCATCTTACATAATTCCCTGTTCATTGGATGCACAACAGCACACCTGGGGAACACAATGTACTGAACATGCCTATGAAGTCAAATGTCAGATTCATCCTCCCCCGCTCCCCAGAAAGATAATGAATTCTGCTTCAACTCTCAAGAAGAATTCTTGAGAGATTCTCAGGAGAATCAGGCCAAAGGAATAGCTAAGCATAGTAGGAGCTTGTGAACATGCAGCTGAAACTCCAGATGATGGCAGTGCCACCACCGTGGTCTCCTCTTCTGTCATCTCCTCCATCTCCTTCTCTTCTTCCTCCTCCACTTCCTCCTCCTCCATCACCTCCATCTCCTCCTCCCCCTCCTTCCCCCTCCTCCTCTTCCTCAGGTTTTTTGAGACAGGATCTTTCTATGTAGACCATAATTGCCTTCAACTTACAATCTCCCTCATGCCTCAGCCTCACAAGTGCTAGGATTACAAGCATGTTTCATCATGCCTGGTTGCCTCACTGGTTTCCAGATAATCTTTAATATGATAGAAGTGTCTCACTTAGGGATACAACTATTTAATAATGACCATGGAAAGCATAGCACACTAAGACATGTTTCCATTAGATAAAATGGCATTTTGTAAAATCGTATTGGAAAATACAAACAACGACAAGCAAAGAGCTTGGTTTGACCAACTGCATACTAAAAAACCTTTACACTGTTTGGACTTGAGTCACCAGCTAGGTCTGTCTGATTGGATTCTTTTCATGGTTTTGTTTAGACTGCCTTGTTTTTGGCAATCTTGTTTGGGGGAGTGTTTTTGTTACCCGTGTGTGTTCTTAATCATCTTTTCCCCTCCTTCTATGTCTATATAAAAATAACTCTCCAAATGATGATGAACACGAAAAGATATCATTGCACAGATTGAGATATGGAAGGTAAGAGGACAAAGGGAGGATGGTCACAGTAGTATTGACAGCAGAGGGAATGTATTGCTGTGTCATAATGCAGCCATTTATACAATCAAGGCAGTTTAATACAAAGCCATCACTCCAAACAAAAGCATGCTTCCGTGTGAGATCTTGTCAGACCATATAGAAAGGAAACTTAATTCTGGGGTTTGATGTGGGAGTGTCATATATCCATTGCTTTCATTGGTTAATTAATAAAGAAACTGCTTGGCCTGATAGGTTAGAACATAGGTGGGTGGAGTAAACAGAACAGAATGCTGGGAGGAAGAGGAAGTGAGCTCAGACGCCATGCCTCCTCTCTCCAGGGCAGACACGATGAAGCAAGCCACCAAGTCAGACATGCTGAATCTTTCCCGGTAAGACTAGTGCTACACAGATTACTAAATATGGGCTAGGCAAGATAAGTCACCACCTTGTGGTGCTACACACATTAATAGAAATGGGCCAAGCAGTGTTTAAAAGAATACAGTTTCCGTGTAATTATTTCGGGGCATAAGCTAGCCAGGTGGCCGGGAGCTGGTGGCAGGAACACATCAAAATTAATTCTTGATAGAGTCTCTGTCTCCTGTGCCACTCTACGGAGGTCCTTAGGTCAATGTCATTCACACGCTCGTCCTTTCAGACCTGAACAGCCACTAGACCATCGCTCAACTGCCAACCTTCTTTGTATAAGTAGTGTCCAGCCAAGTAGTCCAGGCACATCTTGTACTCAGCTATCCGTGCTCAGCTTCTCAGGAGCTAGAATTTGAAGGCCTGTTTCTTCTGTCATTAATCACAACACACACTGTCAATAGTTTCTTCAGCTGGAATTTGTATTGGAATTTCTTATTGCCATTTCCAAATGAAGATTCTGTCCTTTACAAATTACACACACACACGTACACACACACGTACACACGTATACACACACGCACACACACACATACACACACACATACACACGTATACACACACACGCGCACACACACACACGTACACACACATACACACACGTATACACACACACACACGCACACACACACGTACACACACATACACACGTATACACACACGCACACACACGTACACACACACATACACACGTATACACACACGTACACACACACATACACACGTATACACACACACGTACACACAAAGTGTCTGACACAGTCTTAAAATTTCAATATTAACGGAGTTGCTTTCAAAGTCAAGAGTCATTTGAGTTCTAGAGCATAGCACCCAAGACCTGGATAAAAATCTCTCAAGGAAAAGAGCACTAAATACTTCCAATTCCCCATACCTCCCCTGGACAGCTGGACCATCTAGTTCCTCTCTCCCAGGAGATGAAATGACCCAGCCTATGCCCTGGCAGAAGCCCAGACTTCCTTTGCTTTATCACGTGACCTCAGCCGACACCGAGGAAAGCAAATGAGTATTGCCATAGGGACCTCAGAGAGATAGTGAAGTTGCTTCTCAAAGTGTGCTCATCCTGTTTGGGTGTGTGTACCACCAGCTGGCCTGACAGAATGGCCAAGGCAGCATGAAGCTGACTCCCTCTCCTGCAGAGAATGTCAGTCTGGTGTGACACTGGGTACAAACGGGAAAGGTAAGAGAAAGTTGGAGTCTGTCATAAGAAGGCTGCTTGTTCATTCCTGGCCACCCAGACTCCTGAAATAATCACACAGAAACTATGTTATTTAAATCACTGCTTGACCCATTAGCTCTAGCTTCTTATTGGCTAACTCTAACATCTTAATTTAATCCATCTCCATTAATTTGTGCATCACCACAAGGCCGTGGCCTACCAGCAAAGTTTCAGCGTGTCTGTCTCCGGCAGAGGCTCCATGGCTTCCCCTGACTCCACCTCCTTATGTTGGGAGCTGTGAATTCCCCAGATCCTGAATTTCTGGTAAACAACTTGTAATGTTTACAGCTGCTCTGAGCACGAGACCCTCAGAAGTTCCTGATGGCATAAGAGTGGTTTCTGGTGGGTTTGGCTGGGGCGTGGTTATCAGTTAAGGTTCTCTATATAAGCGGCTCTGGTACACAAAAAGGGGCATTCTGGCATCAAGGATGACCTGTGTCTCTGTCTGTGTGTCTTTGTGTGTTTAAATCTTCAACCACTTACCTGGCTCACAAACTGTATGGTGGTGCATAGAGCACAAATGGCTTTAACTTCCCCCACCTAACTAAGGTCTACCTTGCTATAGGCCAAGCCAGTTCCTTATTTATTAACCAACAAAAGCAACACATAGACAGAAAGACCTCCCACGGCCAGGAGTCCTTTTGAATTGCTACACAGTGGTGATGGAGCCTCCACAGGTCAGTCACCTGAGGAGCCCTAAAACTCCCAGCCAGGAACAGCACAAATTAAACCTCAGCCTCCCAGGTGATCCTGTGTGTAACAGAGATTTTATAAAACACAGAGGTCTGGGGTCAAGCCAGAAAGACTCCCATGAGGCAAGGCAGGCTCCTAATACATCTAGGGGTGCAGGGAGAACCCACAAATGTGGTGTGTTTTCAATAGGAATGACCCCATAGACTGTAGATTTGAATGCTTCATCACCAGGGAGTGGCATTATCAGGAGATGTGGACTTGTTGCCTTGGTGGAGGAAGTGTGTCACTGGGAAGTGAACTTTGAGGTTTCAAATGCTCAAGCCAAATCCAGTCTCTATCTATCTGTCTATCTATCTGTCTATCTATCTATCTATCTATCTATCTATCTATCTATCTATCTATCTATCTATCTATCTATCATCTCTCTCTGCCTGAAGATCTGGATGTAGAACTCTCAGCTACCTCTCCAGCACCGTGTCTGTCTTTGTGGCACCATCCTTCCTGCCATGGTGACAATAAACTAAACCTCTGAACCTGCAAGCCAGCCTCAGTTAAATGTTTCCTTTATAAGAGTTGCCATAGTCATGGTGTCTCTTCACCACAATAAAAATCCTAAGACACTGATCTTGCCTCTTTAAACAGTGCAAACAGAAAAAATTCCACACAATGACCTTCCTTACAATAATGCTGTCCAACACGGATAAATTTTCCCTGATGCACCTCACCTATGCAAAGACAACATTGCAGTTTCAGGGTCTATTCTAAGGACATATTTACATAGAGTCATTGCGTCTGGTTTGCTTTCTACTGTTGTGATGGAACATTCTGACCCAAAGTAACAGGGCGGGAAGGGTTTGGGGAGTTGTTTTTATCTGTTTGTTTTGGTTTATACAACCCCACCCCATCACAGTACATCCCAGAGGAACCCTAAGACAGGAACCCAGAGGCAGAGACTGAAGCAGTAGCCACAGAGGAGCATTGCTCACTGGCTTGCTCCATGAATTGCTCAAGACGCTTTCTATACAAAACAAAACCACCAGGCCCAGGGTGGGCTGTGCGCCCCACATCCATCACTAATCAAGAGAATGTCCTCACAGACTTGCCCACAAGACAACCCAATGAAGTCATTTTCCCAATGGAGGTTCTCTCTTCCCAGATGACCTTATTAACTGTGCCAAGCTGACCAAAAGACTGACCAGCGCGCTTTCCATATAAAGCCCATCGTTAAAGAAGTACAGATTTGGGGTTACTCATTGTTCTGTGGGGGTTCTGGCTCTGAGCGGCTGTGGTAGCGTTTATGTTTTTAGAAGACTTGATGGCAATTCAGAGTCCTGGGTTCCACCCCAGCCTTGCCTAAAGCTGTACACACTGGCTAGCTGGCGCACGAAGTGCTGAAACCACACCGAAACACACAGAAGAGAGAAAGAAAAGCCCCCAGACTTGAAAGCCACGGAGAAGGACGTAGAATGGGATGAAACAAGTGTATTGAAAACGGACCTGCTGGGTGCTGCCAGCGTGGTAGAGGTGGCTACTAGCGTGAGTGCCTGGGTCCAGTCCTCCGAAAGGAACATGAAATGGGGCGGTGGGGTGGGGGGTGCATTTGGGTACCAGTAGCTTTGTTTCGTCTTGTGGTCACCTCAGGGGGTACACACATTGAGTACAAACAGAGAAACTAAGTGAGGACCCAAAATCCTCAGAACAAATAATTACAGTCGGGGTGGAGGGCGGCAGGGGAGAGCGATGATAGGCTGTGGGAAGCCAGGTCATCAGCCAAGTCAGTAGCCGAGGGGACCTAAAGGTCAGAGGCTATGACTTCCCGTGGGACTCAGTGTCCTCCTGCTCAAAATCACACACTGGACTCGAATCACTGCTGAGGTCTCCTGCTCAAGATTTTACTCTTTGAATGTCCTTGGCATGAAAGGCAGCTAAGGTAAAATTTTTCGGCGTTTATCAATCCCTTTGCCACTAGGTGGCAATATTGATCCATAAATGCTCGAAACCAAGGGTCAAACACAAAAGAAACAAACCTTTATTTTGCGACTTACATCTGTTTTCCGAAAGTTAGGAGGAATAACATATTCAGCAAAAACAAAGCTCAAGGGTGAGAGAGCACTAAGGCATCCATCAGTAAAGGACCAACTGAAGCCTTGGGAAGAAAGGGGGCGGGGCGGAGCGGGGCGGGGCGGGATGCCTGGGATGAGCAGAAAAGACTGAAGGATGGAGCAGGCCAAGAGATGAAGGCCGGTGGTGGGAGGGGGGAACAGCAAACCTGGACCCAAAACCCTGGTAGTGTCTCAGGGACACCGGTGTCTTGAGAGAACTACTGTGGACTGTGGCTTGGATATGAAACACCCTCATAGCCTCCTGAGCTCCCACACTCCGGCTCCAGCTGTGTCGACCGACACAGGCCCCTGTTGGTGCCTTAATAGTTTCCCTTCTTCTAACAGACATGTATGGTTCCTGATCTGTACCCTGGCTAAAACTGCTCGGCTCCTGCCTTGCTGCCGTGGTGGACATTTCTTACCTAAAGGTGCATTTGGCAGGTGTTTCGTCACAGAGATGAGGGAAGTAGTGAACACGGGGCTCTTTGCTAAGCCCACTGGGCACTCTGGTTGGTAGCAAGCCTAGGATCACTTCTCTGTGTTCTTCTGCAGTGTCTACAGTGCGCTGTAAATTCACCAGATTTTACTGAGCTGTTGGGACTCCACTGCCTCCTGCAGGCCACATAGCGGCTCTTCCGGACCCCAAGCCCTGCTAAACCCTGAAATGTCTCACTCAGATGTTTGAGCACAGAATCATCAGATGTTAGGACTGGAAGAAATCTAGCGACATTGCATCTGTCTATCCCGTTTTGTCAAAAGAAATTAGAAGAGCAGTATTTAGGATCTGATGAGTTCTGGGCAGGAAGGGAAGGGGTTGTCTCCTATAGTAAAAGTCCCCACATGGGCAGTTTCGTTTTTTGTTCATTCAGTGATTCAGCAACAATATCAGAGCCCAGGACCCCTTTCTCTGCTCCACTATTCATGGTGTAGATGCTTCTTATGGCCAAGCAAGCCGCGTTAGCTCCAAGCAGCACATCCTCACAGCCACACTTCAAAGGCACAGGGGAAGTTCAGCATCTCTCACTGAACATAGAAAAGAAAACATTCCTAGGAACCCAGCGGCATATTTACCTTCCCTATGTACTGGCCCGAACTGGGTCACCTGCCCAGTCTCCTGAGTCACTCTCGAGAGAACGGTGCCCCATCAACAGCTTTGGAAGCAGATCTGGCTTAGATGGAAGAGGCTGACGTGAAGTAAGACAAAGCATTGCTGGCACACTGCACTGAAAACAGGGACAGTGCCCGTGGGGAACTCCAGGGAGTGTTCTGTGTCACTACACTTGATGAATAAGAGATGAGAAAACAAGGTATCTAGGCTAGGCAGAGTCAAGAAATATTCCCTTGCCATGGGACTTTGTTCCAGCATGCGCTCTCTCTCTCTCTCTCTCTCTCTCTCTCTCTCTCTCTCTCTCTCTCTCACACACACACACACACACACACACACACACACACACACACACCATGGATGCACTCAGCTGGCAGATGCAGGACTGCTCACACGCCACGCTGTTCCCAGGGACAGATTTCTCACCACCAGCCAGATGCGGACAGGTCACAGATGGGTTCCTGACTGTCAGTGATGGATTAGTCTGCCGAGAAGGATGAAGTACTGCTACGGTTCTCCACTCAATCAGTCTGTAATTGTAAAAATGACCCTGGTACCTGGACTGGAGCTGTCCCACGGACCTGCCTCTGAGACCGTGGTCCTCCCAGGTGGAGGATGCTGACCTCCAGGATCAGACTCCCAAAGATGCTGATGCTGCTGGTCCGGAGACCCCACCCTGAGTGGTGGCTCTAGGTGAGCCCAAAGGACCCCCAAAACCACTCATGGCATCCGGAATTGACACAGCCTTTCCTGTGATTTCTAGAGCTGAAATGTGCTCCACTCCAAAGGCTCCTAAGACCTACCTGACCTGTAGACCTGTATGTGCCAAGCTACGCTATTTTCTTTTCATTTAAAATGTTACATTAAATAATGGGGGCCAGGCCCCAAATGATGATCTACAAATAGAGGAGGATGGGTATTGAATATCTCTCCCCCTATAACAGCATCAGTGTGGGATCTCAGCTTCATCACTCCTTAGGGATTGTCAGGACACAGTTTATGAACGAATCCCAGCACCCACTTTAGGCCCCGCTGTCTTTCTCCCAGATTCTACGCCGTCTCCACGCAGCAAGAATCAGTGCCTTCCCAGAATGAGTCTCAGAGCGAGTCTTCCAGCTTCCTTTCATGCACTTTGATCAGTGAATTTACCTGGAGAAAACCACCATACGTGGCCCAACGGATCCTGAGAACTCTCCAGCGATCTGTAAATGGGCAGGAACTCTTAAACAGTTGCAGGTGTGAACAAATTGGCAGCTTCCCCTAACCCCCATGCACCGTGGCAGCCTCGGATACTCATGGGACTTCGGGAAATCCTCCGCCTCTACCTGAGACTCAGACAGACCGTGGAACTGAGGAAGGCAGCTTTGTTTAAATAGTTGGCACAGTGCTCAGGTGACCACATTTGTCAGCTTCCATAGGCTTCCACACATTGACGTCATTATCCCAGCCCAGTGAGAGAAAGCTACAGGCCCCTCTCTTCCGTGAATCCATCTGCTCCTGCCTGTATCAAAGCTGAGCCAGGTGTCCCACCATAGGGAAAGGGCTCTGAAAAGCCAGGTCATACACCCAGGATAAGTCCCAGTCCTACTGTCAGCCCCTCCCCCCCAACACATCAAGTCACACAACTGTCACCCACATTCAGAGGACACACTTGGTCCCATGCAGATTCCCCGGCTGTCAGTCCAGAGTCTGTGAGCTTCCACTAGCTCGGATCAGCTTTCTCTGGAGACACATTACGTTAGTGCAATGTGCTATCGAGAGACATGAGAGAGGAGAGCCACTGCCTAAAGCTAATTCGAAAATCTCTCAAGAAGATGATAGCTGCCGGGAGGGGGTGGCACATACCTTTAATCCCAGCACTCGGGAGGCAGAGGCAGGCAGATCTTTGTGAGTTCGAAACCAGCCTGGTCTACAGGAGCGAGTTCCAGGACAGGCTCCAAAGCCACAGAGAAACCCTGTCTCAAAAAACCAAAAGAAAAAAAAAAAAACGGAAAGGGTGGACTAGACACCAGGCATTACGACTCGACTTTGACCATGCCACTCCCAGAAGCTGATTTGCATAAAACCTGAAGGGGTGGAGAGAACGGGAGTGCTACCCCATCAGTGACAGCATCCGTTATCCTAACTTCAGATTATTTAACTGAAAGACATTAGGCAACTACACCCAAGCTCTACTCCTTAATTATGACGAATTTTTAGCTTTAAGGCTTTAAACAGTTTTAAGGTCTATTTATTTTAAAATATTTACTTCTGTGTGTGACTAAGTAAGTGCATGCCAACCATGTGCAGGTGCTCTCAGAAGTCAGAAGAGGGCATTGGCTCCCCCCTGCAAGAACAAACATCTGCAAGCTACCCAGTTCTTCTGGAAGAGTAACAAGGACTCCTAATCAATGAGCCACCATTTCTCGAGCCCCTTTAATCATTTCTTAATCTTATGAATTTTTTAAATTTAAAACCTGAAAGATTTTATCTTTTTTTAAAACCTCAAATGACGAACAAAGATTCCCGGTCTGACAGGCAGTATTCCATAGGAAACCTAACACTGTGCAATATTCTGTTAAAAACAAGCAATTGTCAAACAAAACTATTACTATATAAATAAGTTGCATTTTAAAGCTAGGAGACTAACTATTGAGGGAAATCAAAAACTCTTTGGTCACTGTTTCTTTAGAATATTTTTCAAACTGGAGATTTTTAAAATGTGAAACCATGTTTTGACAAATAAGTATTTTTAGAATTGCACGGAGGAATGTTAATATCATTAAGGGTGAGTTTTGTTAATATTTTATTGTTTAAAAGAATAACAAGCTGGACACATGGTTTACAAAAATAGACCCTTTGCTTCCTATACCAATACTAGCTCATGCTGGCCTCTGCTCACTAAGAACAAATATTCCGTGGACAGAAAGGAACCCATCCTGATGGCAGAGATGTTCATCTGACTCAGGATATCCCAATCCAATTTCTCAGTTCTTGGCTTTACTAAGTTTCCTGGTCTCATTGAACCAACTGTCCAGCTTCCCACTGCCTCAGTTTCTCGGGATGCACTTAGGTTCCGATTGCTCCCACACACACACATAGGAAGGACCATAACAAGGTAGACCATTGGGAAGGTTCAGCTTGTGCCTATAAAGTATATTTACAGCTCCCTGGAGCAAGACAGGTTGGAGCTAAAAGTATCATTATTTTTGTAGTTAGAAAGCTAGAACACCACACACACGTTTTATGCCTTTGAAAGAGCTCTTGATTTTTCTGTCTAAGCTCTAGCCCATGGGGGAAAATATTCTGTCTTTCAAAGGGTTTCTTTCATAAACAGGTCATTCTTTTTAAGTGGGTCCCACTGACTATGTTTATTAAGTTGTCACACTTAAGGAAGGCTGCATTCGGTACTGGGAATAAAGTGGTGTAGGCGGTCAGCCACACCTTAACCTAAAAAAGAAAACAGTGTGCAAAAAAGGCCTGGGGCATCCAGAGAGGCCAGCGCGGTTACAACTCGCTCAGGAGTTCTTGCGTCACCCAAACCAAGCCGTGCTCACAATGACTGGGCCTACCAGAGGACTTCCTCCCAGGCTTGCCAGAAAGGAAAGCCACTGGCCTCAGAGTCACGGCCACGATTTCACCTGAGAAACGTCTCTATCAATAGAAGAGAAGCTAAAGATGCTCAAGCTGGTAAGCATTATGAGTAAATTAATGGGCTGTCTTCTTGAGTTTCCTTTTAGCATGAAGTTGAATCCTCCATTCCCTAAGTTGGGCAAGTCTACCTTTAATTTGTCATGACTCAGTCAGCTAGCTCTCCCTGCTCCGTTCCTCTGGTCTCAAATCTCACCACTTGTCTGTGGTTAGCTTGGTTTGACAATTAGTATCTCCAGGGTGTCTGCGGAAACAGGGGTGCAGACGGTGGTGCCAGCAGAGCAGGCTTCCCTAGCACTTGACACGTGGAGTCAATGTATCTCTTTAGGGTTTGCATCTCGAGCACCTGGAGTGCTCTAAGACATACTTGTTTTATTGCAATGAGACAGTTTTTGTCCAGTGATGGCTGACCCAAAGACCTAGAATGTTGTAAGGGAGGGGGCCCCTTGTTTGTCCCTGCTGCCTAGCTAGCTTACACCTGAAATAACCACACAGAAACTGTATTAATTAAAACACTGCTTGGCCATTAGCTCTACTTCTTATTGGCTAACTCTTACATGTTAGTTTAACCCACCTAATTAATCTGTGTATCGCCACATGGCAGAGGCTTACTGGAGATTCTAACTTGCGTCTATCTCCAGTGGAGGATCCATGGCTTCTCCGTGACTCTGCTTTCTTCCTCCCAGCATTCAGTTCTGTCTTCTCTGCCTACCTAAGTTCTGCCCTATCAGGCCCAAAGCAGTTTCTTTATTCATTAACCAATGAAAGCAACACATGAACAGAAGAACCTTTTACACCACTAGAATTCCAGCTATTCATGGTCATCAGAGACAGACCTTCAACAGTGACGTTTTGTGAACTGCCTCGCACCAGCAAGGACTAAAGGTCAAGATGCTTAGGGAAATGAGCAGATCAGAGAAAAGCTTTATTAAGGAGACTTACCAAAAATTGATAAATTGAGGAAAAGTGAGAGAGAATCCCAAGTCTTCCTCTGTCCCACCAGCTCCCAAATAATGATACAGAGACTTCTTATTAATTATGAAAGCTCAGCCTACACCTGAAACTCATTTATAACTAGTTCTTATAACTTAAATGAACACATTTATATTAATCTACATTTTGCCATGTGGTTCGTGGCTGTCACCTCTCCTGCTGCACATCCTGCTTTCTCTGCATCTTCTGGGGACTCCACCGTTTTTCTTCCCAGAGTCCTCTCTGTCCCGGGAATTCCTGCCAATAACTCCTTGCCTAGCTATTGACCATTCAGCTCTTCAGTGCACCAATCACAGCAATGTATCTCTACACCGTGTACAAACATCCCACAAGAGTTCCCAGAGAGGGAAAGGTTTCCAAAATGGGGGGGGGGGGAGCCTTCCTTACAGTGGTGTTTTAATAGGAAGATGTCAATAACCCGACCAAGGTTAATGTAATGACTACAGTCAGTACTTTAGGTGCCAAGCCAGTTGGGGCCCCACATGCTCCATGCACCTCCTTCTGGACCATGAAGATGATCATGTGATGACCAGGAGCTCCCAACCCAAGCGCAGTTCCTGCAATCCACTTGTGATTTGTTCTTGGCCAGCTGCCGGACTTGATTATGCGCTAGCCGTTCACCGCCGACTCGAGTTGCGGTTCTCTGACCGTGCAGGTGCTCACGCGCTGTTACTTACGCTACCCTCCACTCAGGCAGCCAGCAATAAGCAGCTGCGTCTGCCCTTCGTAACCCCTTGCCTGCAGGATAGTCTGTAGAGGAATTTTTCAGAGGCTATTTTTACCTAGTTTATTTTAAAATATTTGCTATATTAACAGCAGGAATATATGACAATACCTTACACATGTTCCTCGGGGGCTAGAGAGTCAGAGAGCCAGTAGCCACCACTGGCTTTGCCGCTCAGAGCCTCTGTCTCCAATGAGACTGCATGCCACAGGCCCCTTTTGTGTTTCATCCTTGGTATCCCCAAATTCCCCTTTTTAGCTGTAACCATTTCTTACCCCAGCGTCCATTCTCACTATAAACAAATTGAGGTATTCATAGTGAGTAATTTTCCTCCGCCACCTCACAAGGAGAGAATTAGAAGAAAGATACATTACAAAGATAATTTGGAAGGCAAAGCGATGAGTGGACAAGATCTCAAAAGAAACAGAAAAGATACCTCAGTGAGCAAGGCATGGATTCTCCGACGCACAAGAAGCCCTCAGAAACGAAATGGACAAAGACAGCACGGAACTTCTGGGAACGGCAGGAAAAATTATAGGGAAAAACTGATTGTACAGGAACTGGCTTCATAGAAAGATTTGTCTCATGTGTTTTCAAAGCAATTTTTATTGCAGGGATGAGATAAAAAAAAAAAACGTTTTATTGTTTTGTTTTTTCAGGATTTTTGTTTTTTTCTTTTTATTTATTCTTTATGTCTTTCACATCATGCATCAACATCCCACTCCTCTCACGGCCCCTTCAGATCTCCCTTCTACCCTTGCACCCTCTCCACCAAAATAAAATGAAATAAAATATTTTTAAAAAAGAAAAAAGAATTCATGGAAGCTGTCGTGTGGCCCAGTGAGTCACACAGCAGACCCTTTAGTCCGTACATCTTTACTTGCAAGTGTTCATTTCAAAGAGTCGTCGGTCTGGTTCGAGGCCTCTGGCTTCTGTTCCACCATCGATACTCGGCCCTCACTGGGGTTCTTCTTGGATGTCCTGCTGTTGCCCTGTGTTGTGGAGATCCTGCAGCTTTGGACTGGCAGGAGACTGACTCCGAGAGGGAACACAGTGGAAGGCCAGGCGAGAGACCCGGGGCCTCGTGTCCACCAGGCTGTGCTTGCCACGGACACACAGCAGTCCAGGGACACGACACAGCAAGGGCTCCTGGGGGTGAGAATTAATTCTGGCTGCCTCTCTGCACTGCATGCCTCCTATCCATGCCTGAGATTGTGTAGGCCTTTTGGGAGAACCTCTTTGGGACACTGTCCCCTGGGCTATTTTTTCCCCTTCTATTTACTGTAGCCTTGTTATTTGAACAAGCTTCTACTCCATACACTTTGTCAGCTCTAGAGAATTAGGTATCTACTTCTTTGTGTGTGTGAGAGAGAGAGAGAGATAAAGAAAATCTTCAGACTCATGTCCTAAAATACAGAATTATTATGCAGAACTTTATGTACCAATAAAAGTTGGAAGAGAGCAGTTGCTTCCCCTTCAGTTAGAATCTCCGTGAGGTGGGATGTGGAAAGCGTGACCTCTGAGGAGGTAGGGGAGCCTGGAAATGGTCCCCCCAACCATGGAGTTAAGAGCATGCTGGGAATTAAACTCCAGATCCGATTTCTAGTCCAACAGCCTAACCCATCCACCCAAACTGCACGTGTCTGAGGTTGGCTCCGGGAAAACAGCTTTGAAAGGAATTACTAATGAATCCCCTCTGCTGCAGGGTAACTGTGGGGAAAGATAAACCTTTATTCGTTGTTCTTAGACCCTGTCCCTTCCTAGCTATGGCTGCTACTGGTTATTTGCTTAAGCTGTTCCACCAAGTGAGGTGACACAGTGAGAGAAACCAAAATCAAAGGCTGTAGGAGCAAACTCTCCCGGCCATCACAGTGGTTGGTGTGACCCTGGGCCCTGGCTGATTGTGGCCAAGCAGGTGTATGAAAAGGTGTTCAGCATCATTAACCATCAGGGAAAGGCCAAAGAAACCACAGTAAGCACACACCTGTTAGACTATTGTCAAAAATTTACAAAAATAACAGGTGTTGGCAAGGATGTAGAAGTCAAATTGTCCTCCAGTGCCACTGCTGGGAACAGAACCTGGGATAGTCACTATGGAAATCAATAAGGAGAATCTCAAAACTTAAAAGTAGAATTTTGACACAGAATTCACCATTCTCGTTTCCGCATAGCCACTCAGAGGAAATAAAATCACTATCCCCAGGAGATAGCTGTACTTCCAACGTCATTGCAGTGTTAGACACAGTTAAGATCAGGAAATGTATGCACATAGACACGTACGTGTATATAGGTAGGCATGCAAACATAGATGTCTATACATATGCATAAATATAGAATTTGCCTAACATGGAGAAGGACAGTGATAAAATATGGTCAAAGATGGTGATAAGTACTTGGGGAAGTTAAAACTTCAGTGGAGTCTTCAGTCACAAATGGAACGTTTATATCAATTGTATACGTGGTTTCCTGAACCATCTCCAAAGAAGGCACGAAAAGATTGTAAAAGTCAGAGGTCCCAGCCTGGAACAAACCTGTCTTCTGGACACAACATGACCATTACACTCACGAACTTGGAGCAGCCATGGCTGCCTACACAAGCCCTTCAAGGGTCAACCCAGACAGCATTCTAGTATGAAGAGGGAGTAAGGAGCTTCCTGAGTTCCCACCCCAAACTGAGAAGGTATGAACAGTCGCAACATCTGCTGGGGAAAGAGTCGGTTGTCTTCAATGATGTGGCCATGGTAAGTTGAGCCTTCGCCCACACCTAGGGCGGCACAGATTGGAATCCATGGTTTTGTTTTATTTTGTTAAAAGATCCTGGTGAGCTGTGTAGAGTAGAAGGTGGGATGAACCTAGAAGGAGTTGGAGGGATGAATGGTGTCATATACAATCAAAATACATTGCACGATATTCTCAAAGAACTGATAAATACTGTATTAAAATGCCTTATATTATTGCTGCTTGAGATAGCATTTATTCTTATTAGGGGAGAAAAATGTGGAAACAAGCAAATGTTTTTCAGCATATGAAGAAATCAAGAAAACATTCATATCTACACAAAAGAATGTCACAAAGCCTTGGACAGGAAAGGAATTCTGCATTCAGGACAACAGGACGCTAAGGGAAGTGAACAGGCAGTGTGATCTCAGCTACATGGCTACCCTGAAGACATTAGTCTCAAGGAAACAGGGTAGAGTAGTGGCTGTCGGAGTGAGTGGCTGGCAGACATGGGTATGGTGCCAAAGGGTCCATATATAAGAGGGTGCTAACTGCAAGGAAGGACGAAAGGATTGGGAGGAGGGCATTCACCAAACATACAATATATGTTGTATGTAAAAAGTGTAGAGAAGAAGACAGGGAATCTATCTAGGTACCTATCGATGGGTGATAGATAAATTAAATGAACTCTCTATAGATCTGAGAGAGAAAGACAAAGAGACAGGATGAGAGATGGAGAGAGAGGCAGAGAGAGTAGCTGCCCCAGGAACACACTTTCTTCCACTGGGATGCATCTTCCAGCAGCTCAGCTGTGGGATCTAAACAGCGCTCAACAGCACCACCAGCTGGGGACCACGTTTTCCGCACATGAGCCTTCTGGAGGATATCTCCTGTGTGAAGAGGAGTAAGAGCCACACACAACAGCTACCGCACAGGGGTGGAGTGACATCAGCCATGGTGCTCCCTCCCTTCTCTGTCACACCTGTTTGCTCTCCTGCCAACAGATTCAACTCCTGCACACGGAGCACAGACACAAACTTATAACGTGACTCACGCGGTCGAGAAATGCCAAAATGAAAATATATAATAAACAAAAGACAAAACACCCCTCCAACTGGAACAGCTGCCGTATCTGATAGGAACACAAAAGTCATAAAGTCAGCACAGACGCTCAACAAAGATCCAGGAAAACTGAGCACAAGATGCCTGCGATGCCACCTTTGGTCTTCATCTCCTCCTGTTGCATACTGGAAAGACCTAATATTTGTAAAATTTGGGGGTATTGGATTGATGGAAACTGTTTTATGAATCACTTATTCCTGCTCCCAAGAGTCCTGCCTCCAAGCTTCGCCTGGAACTGCTGAACATACTACCTCTCCCGCTTTTAGGGAGCCGTCCTTATCAACTTGAACGTCTCCCTTACGCCTTGGAGGTTGTGACACACAGAAAGGAACCTGAGGTCTCTTTCTGAGGCTCTAAGACATTCTTGAAAGCTCTGTCCCTGCACTTACCCTGGATCAAGATATCCAAAACAAAGTAAACTCAAAAAGGTCAACAGAATCGGTGGCCTAGAGGAGCTGACCACAGCCAGCCTCTTCCCTCTGACACTCAGGCCGTTGCCTGCATATACGGCCACAAAGCCAGGTTAGCTGGCCACCTCTGCTGGCCTCCCAGCATCCAGCTTTCCTTCTGCCATCGTGCAGACTGCCGCTGCAGCGCGCTGCACCGACTCCTTGTGTAAACAAAAGCACCTTGCTTTCCGGCTTGATGAATTAGCCGGAGATGAAGGTGGAAAAGAAGCAGGGGTGTGCGGATGTTCGCAAGGTCGGCTCGCCACATGTGGGAGACCTTAGAGTAAATGCTTACTGCATGGAACCCTGCCCAAGGGATGGGGCACCAGGCCATGGATTCCAAGGGTGTTGACAATGCTGTTTTATAAATTTATGAGGAATAATTCCTGATGTTTGTTCTTGATAGTTGATCAATTTACTCATTTCATGACTCTTTAAAATGTAAAAATTTGAGATACTATTTTGCTACTTAGCCAAGGCTGGCTTCCCCGTCTCCAAATCCTGAACCTCCTGCCTCAGACTTTTTGAGCGCTAGGGTTCTAATCATGCGCTACCTCAATCAGCTGAGAATAAGAAAAATAGTAAAAGCAAGGCTTGCCGCAAGGCCTGGCAAAAAGTCCATCCCAGGGACCCACATGGTGGAAGAGAGAACCAGCTTTGGAAAGGGGTCCTGGTCCTCCACCGGTGGGCGTGGCCTGTGTGCCTCCCCCTTACACACACAGAAATAAACATCAACTACAAACCTCTCTCTAATGGTGGAGACAAGGCCCCATCTATGAGAAGGACAGACGTGTTCCTTAAGCCACCTTCTTACAGCCAATACTTCAGTTTATCGCGTTCTACCTGGAGAACAAGGCCGACCTGGATGCAAGGACCACGTTTCCCAGTCACGTGCTTTGATGCTTTCTCAGTACCTAAAGGAAGCTGGCGGTCTGTGCCTTGCTCCCAGTGTCTTCCATTTTTTCATTGTCTGCTGTCGGAGCACTCTCGCTGAGGACAAAGCCATAGCTGCTGCTCTCCAGCCACGTTTGGTGAAACACATTAGAGTTTTCGGGATCTAACAACCCTGTCACTGGGGACAGAAAAGGGAAAGGGATCCTGACTGGCAGACACTAGGAGCGTTCTGGTTCTTTGTGGACGGGAGCCGAGTATTGGAGGCACCGCGAACCTGTGCTGCACCTGTGGAAGGCTGGGGAGGTCCCCAAACTTTAAGTTGTAAACAGACCAATGGCTGTTACCCTGAGTCGTCTTTCTTTGATCTGGCCACTAGAGGGAGATGCTGCCTAACAGTTGGAGCCGTCGGTTTGCAAGTCGCTTGGCTCCCCCAGCTGTCCATCAAACTAAGAATTTCAGTTTTCAGTTGTGCTGCGGCCCTGGCGTGTTGTAAAGAAAATCTGATCAAATGGTGCCCTTTGTCTTCTTTGAACCCAATAGAGTGAAAAAAAGAATTCTCCCGCAACCCCAGTTTGAGAAAGGATGAGAATTTAAACAAGAGTGCCAGGGCCTGAGTAACCGGAAGAGGCAGATCTGGGAGATGCTCTTGCTGACCTAATACCTGTGATAGGAAACCTGACAACTGCACTACTTCCTAGGAGACACGAGACACTTGGGACAGCGTCCCCAAAGCATTACCCGGCCCTGTAGACTCCTATGGTGATTTTTATAGAAAAAAAAAAAAGAGTTGTATCTTAAAATAGTCTCTTTAGACAAAAGGAAGGTCCTTAATTGAACTTCAGAATTACAATGACTAAAATCTGAAGAATACAATTATCCCAAAATGGTTATTTTTGAGAAGAAATGATTCTGTGCATCTTCCCTACCATGTAAGGGTGCAGAGGGCTCCTTGCTCCATTGCTGCACAGAGGTCTGTAGAGCTTGCCCCTCCTCCTAAGAGATGTCATCAGTTCCAGACCTATACAACTCAAACGTGGAGCCATAAGAAGGATGCTTATGAACTTGATGTTTTCTCTAACACAAAGTAAATTGCTAACAAATCCTTGAGGAATTCTTCAATCAAAATGAAAGTTAATTCTTGGACAAAATATACTATCTTCACTAAAGTTTTAAAACTTCATTTACAAAAGTGTCAAAGTAACTAGGAAAAACTTTTTAATAGGAAGAAAGATGCTAGGAACTGGGGAGACAGTCACGTGCTCGACACATAAGTATCAGAGCTCGGGTTTGACTCTCAACACCCACCTAGATGTGCACATTGAAAACCATTAACCCCTTGAAAGAAACCTAAATAAGTAGGAAGGAATCCCAAGTTCACACGCTTAAAGACATTCTTTAAGGCCTTTCATACTGCTTAGGAAAGTGGGCATCTAAATTGACCTCCAGATTCAACCCCGCTCCTACCAAACTGTCAGCTGCTGGTTTTCAGAGGTTAAAAAATTAATCCTGAGCGGTCCATGGACATTCAAAGAACTCTTAGCGGTTGTGAAATATTACTTTAACCATGTAAAATGCATTACATTTTGTCGAGTTGCAGAATTCTTCTCTATGTGAAGATGTGGTGCATTTGCACTAATGAAATGAAATTAACCCACGCTCAGAGAGGCGGGGTTAGCAACTAGCTGACAGGAAGTAGAGGGAGGAAAATAGGGAGGGGATTTAAGTTGGGGCCCTGTAGAAGGAGAAAGGTTTCCTGGGACACTGGCAAAGAGAAGATGTTAGGCAGAGCTCACAGGTTTTTACCCGAGCCTTTGAGTCTCTAGTTTTATTAGAACAACAGAGATTTAGTTAAAGCTACCTTTAGTGGTAGTAACAGAGCATTTTCCAAGGAAACACAATTCTCCCCAGGCCACTGTGACAAATATTGTGGAATATTACTTTAAGTATGTAAAGATTTGTTGCATTTGTTTATGTTGTGGAATGTTACTCTAGCTATGCAAAGATGTGTTACATTTGTTTCTCCTTGCCTGGGTAAGAAACCTGGTTGGTCTAATAAAAAGATAAATGGCCAATAGCTAGGTAGTAGAGGGATGGGGGGCGCTGACAGGCAGAAAGAGTAAGTAGGAGGAAAAATCTAGGCTCAGCAGAGAACAAGGAAGAAGAAGAGGGAAACCCCAAGGGCCAGCAAGCCAGGCAGCTGCCAGACAGTTGGGGGGCGGATCAGGAAAGTGGGACATACAGAATGAAGGGAAGGAAAAAACCCCAAGGCAAAACATAGATGAAGAGAAATGGGTTGAATTACGTTTTAAGACCTTGTGGGGCAAGCATGAGATAAGGCTGGGCATTCATAACTACTAAGTGTCTGTGTCATGATTTGGGGGCTGGTGTTTCAGGAAAGCTTGCTGCATCTCATAGCTAGCGTCTCTGAAAAGGAGAACCATGTTGATCGTCACACACTCCCGAATGTCGCAGGTCACAGGTGCTTCATGTATGTGGTGTGAGCATAAGAACAGACACGCACATAGACAACCAGACCCGAGAGGCCAGAAACAAAGCCGTGTGTTTATGGTCAACTGGTTTGTGACTAGAATCCCAAGATAATGTAATCGGAGAGGACTTTCAATAAATGGTGCTAAGACAATTCTAGCCATCTGCAAAAGAATTAATTTAGACCTTTTCCCACATCATAAAAATATAACTCAAAGCAATAGCTGAAAGTGAGATAGAGGACAGAATCCTGGGAGGGAGATGGAGCTTGTAAACATTCCAACTTCAAATGAAGCAATAGTTTCTTAGATGTGACAGAGGAAACAAGAAAAACAAATCAAAATTGCTTTTAATCAAAATTAAAATATTTTGTACTACAAAGTGAATTACTAGGAAAAAATTTAAAAGAATACTCGCAGACTTGGAAATATTTAAACGTTACGTATCTGATAAAGGTCTATTATTGGAACCCATAAGGAACTAGAGGCGGGTAGTAAGAAGGCAAATCTGT
Source organism: Microtus ochrogaster (assembly GCF_000317375.1). NCBI lineage: Eukaryota > Metazoa > Chordata > Mammalia > Rodentia > Cricetidae > Microtus > Microtus ochrogaster. The sequence continues at coordinate 79,726,288 of NC_022009.1, forward strand.
TTTTAATGGGTCCGAGTTTGAAATATATTTCCCCAAAAACGAGGCACAAGTGACCAACGAGCATGAGAAGACATTGTCATCCTTAGACATCGGGGAATATAAATGACAGCACAGTGAGGGGCCACGTGCTCCCCGCAAGGACAGTGTGCTAAGCATACACACTTGGCAAAGGGCAGAGAAGTCAGAGCCAATGCTGCTGCTGAGAATGGCATGGGCCGCCACTCCATAACCAAGCTGTTTGCCAGCACCGAAGGGGGCCAGAGGGATGCGCCCAACAATCCCAGGCCTGGGACAACTGAGGGTGACTGATAATGCAAAGTGAACGCAGGATACTCCAGAAACAGAAGGTCACACAATGTCCTGCACATGAATGTGCACACCAGTGCCCATGGTGGCATTTGCATGGTCCCCAGCATGTTTAACTAATCCCAGTGTCCTCAATGGACGCAGAGGACACTGATGAACTAATGTCCCCATGAAACCAACCCACAGAGCCAGGAAAGAATTCAGGGTCAAGCTTTTTAGCTTCTTTGTAAACTTATTTACTTACATAACGTAACTACCCCTATTGATTTTTGTCTTCACAAAATGGAGAGTTAATGTGTGTGTGTGTTTCTGTGTACTATGAATATAACTGGGTTTATTTACTTTTTTGCTTTATTTTAGTGTTCTTATACACTGTAATGTGTGCTTTTAAAACCCAGTCCATTGAAGCTGTCGGCATATATAGTGACACTCAGAGGGGAGTTGCTGTGAGAAAGTTAGATAGGAAAACTCCCAATGGAGCAGCCAGAAGACGAGGGTCAAACCATGGCACTCTTGATGGGGATATACTTGTTAGCAGCAGCCTGGAAAAATCTGCCTCAGAGGAATGGGCTTCTGAGACATGCTGAGACCAATAGCATCTTTCTGCCCTGTCTAAAGCTAAAGGGATTTATAAAAATTCCAGCCAGCTCGTATTTTGAAGCAAAAGTTTTGCCCAACTCCTTTGTTGACAGCAATGGCAGCCAAACTGTAAGCAAGCCACCCCAAATGGCCGAGATACGCTTAAAGAACTGCTCAACATTCTTAGCCATTAGTGAAATTCAAATCAAAAAGACTCTGAGAGGTATCATCTTATACCTCTGAGAATGGCCAAGATCAAAAACGCTAATGACAGCCTATGTTAGAGAAGATGTGGAGTCAGAAGGTCACTCCTCCACTGCTGGTGGGAGTGCAAACTTGTGCAGCCACTTTGGAAATCAGTGTGACAGTTTCTCAGAAAATTGGGAATCAATCTACCTCAAGACCCAGTGGTACCATTCTTGGGCATATACCCAAAGGACTCAATCACACCACAAGGACATTTGTTCAACTATACTCATAGCAGCATTACATGTAATAGCCAGAACCTGGAAACAACCTAGATGCCCCTCAACCAAAGAATGGATAAAGAAAATGTGGTACATTTACACAATGAAATATTACTCAGCAATAAAATCAATGACAGTATGGAATTTGCATTTAAATGGATGAAACTAGAAAAAAATATCCTGAGTGAAGTACCCCTGACCCAGAAAGACAAACACAGTATGTACTCACTCTTAAGTGAGCATTAGATGTAACACAAAGGATACCAGCCCACAATCCTCAGCCCCAGAGAAGCCAGGTAACAAAGAGAGCCCTAAGAGGGACACACATGGACCCACCTGGCAAGGGGAAATTGATGAGATCTCCTAGGTAAACTGTGGCTGGTATGCAAAATTAATTAATTAAAAAATATTGAAACAATTATGTAAAGATCTAAACATAATTCTCAACAGAGGCATCTCAAATGACCGAGAAGCACTTAAATGTTCAACATCCTTTGCCATCAGGGAAACAGAAATAAAAATGACTCTAAGATTCCATCTCAGTTTTGTCAGAACGGCTGAGACCAAATACAAATGACTGGACATCTCTTATAGCCAGACAAGACTTCCAGTGCAGGGATTAGGATACCAACCGATTCACAACACCTTCAACCTGCAATTAGTCATTTCTACAAGACGTGCTTGTGAAGGGGGCACATAACTCCTGGAAGCAGCCAACCAATGACTGGGCCAACTTGTGACCTAAGCCACAAGAGGGATCCCATGCCAGACATTGCCTGGAAGACCAGGAACCAAAGGCTGGCTAGCCCAGCGACCTAGAATAGGACCAAACACAATCAGCAAAACAGCAATAAAACAAGTCATGAAATGATTCCTACTGATGCTCTGCTATCTTGTGGACCAGAGCCTGGCATAATCGTCATCCGAGGGACTTCATTCGGGAACTGATGGGAGCAGATGCAGAGAACCACAGCCAAACCTCAGAAAGAGCTCAGGGAATCCTGAGCGAGAGGGCACGGGAGGATTGTAGGAGCCAGAGGGGTCAAGACACCACAAGAACCCACAGCGTTCCCTGGGGCCCGCAGAGACTGAATGAACAACCAGGGAGCATGCGTGAATCTGACCTTATCTTCTGCACATAAGTTACGGTTCTGTAGCTTGGTGTTCCTATGGGACTTCTATCAGTGGGAGCAGGGGTGTCTCTGACTCTTCTGATTGATTTTGGGATCAATTTCTTCCTACGGGTTGTCTCGTCCAGCTTTGATATGAGGGGTGTGCCTGGTCTTGTGATAACTTGATATGCCATGTTTGATTGATAACCCTGGTAGGCCTACCCCTTCCTGAAGGGAAAGGATAAAAGGATGGGGAGAGGGGATAGGAAGTGGGGATTTCAGTTGGGATGCAATATATAAGAGACAAATACATTTAAAAATAAATAAATAGCCTGGTGGGGGTGCTCATGCCTTTAATCCCAGCACTTGGGAGGCAGAGGCAGGTGGATCTCTGTGAGTTTGACGCCAGCCTCACTTACAAGAGCTAGTGCCAGGACAGGTTCCAAAGCTACAGAGAAACCTTGTCTCAAAAAAACAAATAAACAAACAAATAAATAAATAATAAGCATATATGAATGAGAAAAAATAACATATGGCCATCACATTTCTTATCACATAAGAAGTACAGCTCTCCAACCTCTCTCTGGAAAGGAGGGAGCAAAGCAACCCAGGCCACCTTGTCTCCCACCACAGCCAGTGACAGCGGAGGAATCCTGGGAGGGCCAGAGCAGGTGTAACCTAGCCAGCACCTGCAGCAGCTCATCCTGCAGAGACCTAAACTGGAAAGGATGGGGCGGGGGAGGGTGTGAGTAAGATTCCCCGTGTGGAGGAGGGCTTCGTGTTAGCACGGTGAGGCAGAACGGATGCCTGTGACAGAGTTATTGGTGGCTCTTTTGATCATCAAATGGAGCGCTGTCACAAATCACAAAGATAAAAGACAGTTTCATCCACAAGACTGCGCTGTCTCCAAACATCTGGCCTGGGCAGGATCAGGGGTGAGTGTCACTCATCCTGCTGTGGATGGGGCTGCCAGACTGCAGGTGATGTGGGCCAGCTGTGCAGGCCCAGGGATTAACGAGCAGACAGGAGGGCTGGTGACCTGGTCACGCTGGTGTCGCTCAGCCTGGCTGGTGGAAATCATGTCCGACTCAGGCCATCCCTTCGGCCCCTGTCACTCCGTTAAGTTAGTCTTTTCTCATTAAAAGCCTTTGTGTTTCCCTCCTCTCCTCATCCGTTTTTTAAGTTTTAATTGTAAATCGCACAACCTAAGCTTCACTGTCTTAACCACCTCCAACTGCAATGCTCAGCTCAGCTCAGCTCAGCTCCGCACTGTGCTGCTGCCTCGGGTTGTTAAGAATGGAATAATCATTTCACTCTTTAACATCAAGCTGAAGTGCAACCCTCGACCAAACACCCCAACAGAGAAAAGCAAACACAAAAGACAAGGTCTCTAGCTCTGTTTTCATTTGTATCTTAGGATGATGACCAGACAGCATGAAAGAGCAAGGCTAAATCAATATGCACATTCATACACACATACACACATGAACACATATACACACACACTGAAAGAGAGATAGACACACGTACACACACTGAAAGATAGATATACACACACGTGCACACACATGCACTGAGAAACAGACACACAAATGTACACACACATACACACTAAAAGACAGACACTCATGCCTATACACACTGACACACACATAAACACTGAAAGACAGACAGACACACAGACACACACACACACACTAAATGACAGGCAGGCAGACAGACAGACAGACAGACACACACACACACGCAAGCACATGCACACACGGCACTTGGATCCACGGAACACTCAGATGCTGTGGACTCTGGTTTGTGTTTTGTCTGTGTCATGAGAGCTTATAGCTCGGAATTCCCAGTCCATTAAGAACAAGCTTCTTTCCTTGTCTCAGGCTTCCCTGCAGTTTTGTGTTTGTGAGGTCTCGGGGAGATGTTCTGAGCCACCTTCTCTGTTTTATTCAAATTCCTTCTCAAGAAAACAACTTCTAAGCCCAGGGGAAGCCTGGACAGTTGTCATGGGAACCTCCATTGCACTTTCCCCTCTAGAGGCAGAACTTCCTACTGTATCACAGAATGAGGAAGTTTCTTTATTACCCGGATGTTACAGAAGTGGCAGACAGCACAGGCTCTAACAGGAAGCTCCACGTGCTTCCCTGCATAGGCCAGGCATCTTTCACTCTCTCCTCCTCTGTGCGCTCCCAACAGTCCCTTTATCAAGAACTAGAGCCTACTGCCAACATAGCTTAGTACTTTAATGAAGCCATGGAATTACACTGCATCAGACTCCAAGGCCTACAGCCACTCCCCAGGCACTACCATCTGCCCAGCTCCATGCCCGCCAAACCAGACCTGAATGAAATAAATGCACTGTGGTGAGATGCTATACCGAGACAGCTAAGTCAAAGCTCTCTGGGTCTGTTTACATGGACCTTCAGAGACAATTTTATTCAGACATTCTCGGCAGCCCTTGGCAGGGAACCGGTTGCTTATCATTGCCTTCATTTACAGACGACCAAGTGTTGCTCAAGGAGGCGTGGACGAAAGGGCTAGAAAACTAGTGTGCCATGGTCTCTGTGGAAGCAACAGAGAAAAGGAACTTGGCCTGGCTGCTCACTTTTGTACACAGGCCCACCCTCACCAGGACTGTTCAACACTGGGCCAAGCCAACTGTCGTCTGTAGAGACAGCAATTGTCCTCGCAACCAAAGAACGGCATCTCCAGGTTTAGAGCAACCCCGGCAGGTGAGAGGCCACACTGCTCAGCCAGGGGAACCAACAAGGGCTACTCGTGTGCACGAGGCTGACTGTTTGCCCACAGCTAGACTGGGCTGGTGCAAACCAGAGGATTCTGGTCTCACCACTCCATCCTCGACCAGCAGAGGGGCGTCCGTCACCACCCATGTCAAAGCCCAGAGGCTGGACTGCGATGA
>NC_022009.1:79731845-79771840 GCF_000317375.1 Microtus ochrogaster
AAAAAAAAAAAAAGAAGAAGAAGAAGAAGAAGAAGAAGTAAAGGAAGCAAAGCCCCCACCCCACATCCTTAAGGAATCTGCTTTAACACCTAATGTTGGAGGCCGGGAGGATTGAAGGTCTCCAGTTTTCATCTAGATTTTGCCTTCTGTAACAAAAGACATTCGTTAGATTGGGGAAACCAACCTGTTGCTTTTGTTTACAAGAAGCAGCAAGGGAAACCAAGAAGTCTGCTTTTAAATATCAAGCAATATCTAAACAGAAGCACACAGGATCTAGACGGGGCTGGCAGATAAATGGTTAAATGATTTGGTAAGTTAAAAAAAAAATCACTTGAAAATAAGAGGTGAGTCCACATGAATGCCACAACAGTGTTCGTGTAGCTCAGGAGAAACAAGGTAAGAAAGAGTCTCCTTCGGGTCTCCTTCAGGTCTTCATGAAGAAGCCATTAGGACCTACAAATGACCCTGGAGTGCTGTAAAACAGAGACCCAATTTAATGTTTATTTGATAGTTTCTGGTTTCAAATGCCTTTAAAAAGCCAGGGCATATACTTTTCTTTTGGAAATCAAAATGCAAAGAGACCACATCAAGTTCCCCAGTCTGAACCAGTCTGAACTCTACAGTTAGTATTTTTGAGTGGGTCAGGAAAGGTCGGGAGAAGCAGGCGAGTGATGGTGCCCTGGGAAAGGAAGCCTTCACTGCAGCTCACTTCAAAGGGTGTTCTAGGAAACAGGTGCACTGCCCTGTAGGGAAGGTGAGGGACAGTGGCTGTGTTGGAATGCACACGTGGCCAGGCAGGCAAATTAGGGTTCAGAAGATCAAAAGGAAACCTGAAAATCACAGGTCATCCCAATCTGTCCCTCTCCACTAGGATTACAGCGCCAGGCAACTGAATGCCAGCACCTGACCCCTTCCAATCCTTTCAAGGTCAGGAGCCAGGAATCCAGCGTGTCTGTAATGGATCCAATGTTGTCAGTTTCGCTGCTGCCAAGGACAGCATACATGGCAGCTGGAGAACCCAGCTCCAAGGGCTTCAGATTCACAGAGGTAACTTGCATTTTACTGGCTTCTGTGTTTGTCTGTGCATTTCCCTAAGCAAAGGGTCTTTAGTCTGCTCACCAACAGGACTGGAAGTTTCTCCCAACTAGTTTGTGAATGCCCAGTTTGAACGAGAACAGCCTTGTGCCCTTTTGCCCTAAACATAGTCTACACACACATACATACACACAAACACACACACACACACACACACACACACAGCAGAAACATTTATAAATCTTTCGTGTATAATGGGATCCAGTTCCGGCACCTTACTTTGAAGCCCCTGGTCTCTTCCCAGACATGGTGGGGGAGGCAGACAAAGGGGAAGGTACTTTTTAGGTTGATTTAGATTTAACTTCCCACACGCAGTGTTAGCAGAATCAAGGAGTAAACGGCCACTGAGACACGGCAAAGGGCCTGCTGGGAACAATTTCCTTGCACCTTATGAAAGGCGAAACAGCTGACTCACTGACTCCTCCGATTACCTTTGTGAATACAAGCAATTCATAGGCTACTCTGCCCTCTGCTTCTCCCTGGCTAAAAACTTATACTCCCCATGGTGCAAATGAAAAATGTTTGCTAGGTCAACCTAACATCTTAAATAGGTGGCTCAAGGATTAAAAAAATCAGTCAGCATTTTGTTCACGTGTGTCTTAATAGATCCCATTTCCAAAATTAAATTTTTGATTGACTTCTACTGTTTTTCTTTAACTACTAACATTGAAAACATATGTAAAATGTAGTCACAGTTTGAGGCCCCTTGAAGGAAAGGCCCTCCAGGCTGAAAAGAAGTCTTGTCTTTGAACTGGAATCACACTTGCGTGAGTAATAGAAGCGCCATCACACAGGCTTTCTCCTTCGCGGCCAGTGCTACGCTATCTGGATGGGCTAGAATAAAAACAGACTTCGTTCTGTGGCTAATGTGTGCAGTTTATCACACTTCCTATCTCATGTTGCATGGTTCAGTGTGTCCATCAGCAAACTTTTACAAAATAACAAATCCAGCCCAAATCCAGCAGTTAAGCCCTGTTCTCGCTGCTCCAGCCCCTAGTCAGGTTTGCTTATTTGATTTGATTACAAAAGAGCAGATCAATAAAATGCTACCACCAGAAAAAATCCAAGCTGTGCCTGCCCAATAAACATATCCATTCTGCCCCCAGAAAATGTGGCAGGACGGCTGAGAGAGAATTTACGTGATCTGATTGCGTGGGATTAAAGCTGAAATGTAACCAATGAGGGGGAAACACCAGTCCTGGGTCATGAAACCCCACAGGGAAACTCCAATCACAAGATAATCGAGTGTGCTTGATTATCTTACCCTTCACATGACATCCTTTTAAGTCACCAGCAACTTTCCTTCCAATCCATTTCAACAGACCACTAGGAAAACTGATTCCTTGTCTGTAGCCAGAAGGTTTTCTGTCTTCCACCTGGTCCTACAGCTGCTTTCAAAATCACCACTCAGAGGCATAATATTAATTATAACTGTTTGGCCAATGGCTCCGGCTTATTGCTGTCTAGCTCTTACATTTAAATTAGCCCATGTATATAAGTTTATATTTTATCACAAGGCTCATGGCTTGTTGCATCACATCTTGCTTCTCCGGCGGCTGCTGGCACTTCCCTCGACCCTACCTTCTTTCTCCCTGTATTCAGTTAGGCATTCCTGACTAGCTATATTCTTCCCTGCCATAGGTTGAAGCAGCTTTATTTATCAACTAATAAAAACAGCACATTTTCACAGCATACAGAAGGGCATCCCGCATCACTTACCTGAGTACTGAATATGCATCTTGTTCCTAATGGGAGCATGAGGGAGCTTCCGTCCTTGGCTCCCTCCTCAGAGGAACTGGGTTTTCTTGATTTAAATCACAAGCCTGGCATTCAAGTTCTGGAGAGTCTAGGCGTAAGCACCAGAGCCCTCACTCCAGTGGGCACCATCAGAGCTGATATCACAGCCTCTCGGCATCCATCTTCCCGTGCATCAGCTGGCAATGCACAAGCCCAGGATGCCTCCGGCTCCAGCTTACCTCTTTTCCTCCGCAGCCTTCTCTGTGTTGTTGAAGCAAGAGAAGCTACGTTTCTTTAATGGTCAAGGGTGTGCCCCCGAAAATGTTAGGGCCAAGCAAGATAATTTTCTACAGTTGCTAGCTCACGCATGCTCTCAGAAACAGTCTTTGAGACAAGGCAGTCAGCAGCGCTGGTGTCAAATGGGAGCTCGCTCGAGGTGCCCTGCCTGGAGGCCCTTTCTCGGCAGAGTTGGTCCTATTCCCTCACCTCTTCTTCTCTGGAGTGTCTCCCAAATGGTGCACTCAAACACAAGTGTGGCTGGCTGTATTTTCTCTAGAAACTGATCAAAACCATCCCTAATATTTTAAACTGTAGCATGCCCAATCTTCATCTTAGATCTCAGCCTGACCCCTTCATGTCCCCCCGAGTTAAAGATGACCTACACTTAAGGTGTGTCTGCCAGTTTGGTATTTATATTGAAGGATTGCCAGTTGGTGCTTCGATTCTGTCTCTCTCTGCCGTGTCCTTTCCAGAGTTGCCCATCTCTCAGTTCACCATGAGGTCTGACAGGCCAGCATGGGGACAGGCTGTTTTCTCAGTCCGTCCACACTAAAATTACATGGTGTTTGTCTGGGTCCAGATCCTCGAGGATGCACCACATGCTTGGGCATCAAGGAACCGTTTCTAGTTCCTGGGAGCCCTTCTGTGTTTGTAAACCTGCCTTTTCAGTCCGGTCCTTGTGCACACGTTGACTGATTTCACTCAGGTTTGCCATGACCCAGGCAGCTTGGTTCCCAGGACCGTGGATGGGGTAGTGAGAAAATGAAAAATGGACAGACACACGGACACGTGTGTGAAGCTGGGGTTAGTTGGGATTCTTCGGCCACTACCACCACAATGGGGAAGCTCGGCAGGCACAGCAGAGGGGAGAGGTTAGGTGGTCTGGGAAGGAGGACTCTCAGGTGAGCATTTTCAGACTGTGAGCATCTGAGGGAAGAGCTGCGGTTGCTACTGCACACACTGGACAGTCATCCACAAACACTCATCCTGGGACGGCCTAGGGGCGTTTTCTCATCTCTCTTCAGTCTGACAGATACTATTACTGGCTTTGCCTATCGTCCCATGGGTGTCAGGCCTTCAGGGTGCTGTGCCCATGGTCAAAATACACATCCACTCTGGACTTTGCTTACTTGGGAGCTTCCACCTCCAAGGGTTGATAATGGTTTCCAACTCTCAACCCACACAAAGCCTGCACACTTTGACATCACAGCCGTCTACGGAACTCGTCCTCTGGAAATCTCGCTTCTCTTTATTCACTGAATATTAACTAAGGTGGCTGACCACAGGAGATTTGTCCCCTTAAGGCACTATGCACCTAGATCGTGCTGACTCTGTCCAATGATTCAGACAAGATGTCTGTGAATGTATTAACCACCACTTCCTCTGACCATCAGCAACATTTCCCATCTTCCAAAAATATTGATGGGAAATAACGTGAACAGAATCCTTGCTAATTGGCTGTTTTATTACACATGCACTTTTTGTCATAGGGGAGATAGTTAAATTAAAAACTAATCACGTGGCCACAATATAGCACTGAGGTCTTGTTATGGTTTTCTACTGCTGTGGTGGAACACCACGACAAAATGTCACTTGCAGAGGGAAGGTTTATTTGGCTTATGCTTCCACATAGTACAGGAACTCGAGCAGGGAAGAACCTGGAGACAGGAGCTGATGCAGAGGCCATGGAGGGGAGCTGCTTACTGGCTTGTTCTGTATGGTTTGCTAAACCTGCTTTAGTACAGAACCCGAAAACACCAGCCCAAGAGTGGCAACACCCACAGTGGACTGAGCTCTCCCCCACAGATCACTAATTAAGAAAATGGCCTACAGCCCAATCTTATAGCAACATTTTCTTAATTGAGGCTCCTTTCTCTCTGATGACTCTAGTTTGTGTCAAGTTGACATAAAAACTAGCCAGCACCGGGCCATTACAGAATACCCCGCTTAAAGCCATACTGGGCTATATATGGAATTCTTTCTCAAAAATCCAAGGTCTGAGCATGTATCTCTGTATTAGTTCACTTACCTGCCCTGCACAAAGCTCTGGGCTTGCTCCCCGGCACTGAAAAATAGCAACAACAACGTCCTTACGCTTTAAGTTTTCTGTGCCATAAGTTGCCCCAAGTCACATGAGCACACCTGAACTTGCCTGGCTTCTCAAGTCTGAGGCTGTCCCGTGATCTTGAAGTTACTTAAGGCCATGAAGTAATCAGGGTGCACTGGACTCAGGTCCAGATAACACACCTTCCTTATCTTGCAGATATTTGAACTCAAGGATGTGGTAGGACAGAGAAGAGCAGAGGGAAGGCAGACTGGTCTACCAGCCATTCATACTGGGTATTTCTTGCATTTGCTCAACTGTGCTCACATCCACAGCCAGTGAACCCCACCCACAAGTGCTTGCCCTCTTGAGAGGTTTTCATCAAGCTAAGGGCACACTGCTGGTAAATCAAGAATATACCAGTCCTCTCCGATGGAAAGCAATGCCTATCCCAGATAAGACTGCTGAAGAGAGAAAAGCAAAAAGTTAAATGTAAAATAAAGTCAGAGATGATCCAAAGCAATTCCTCGCAAATTAATTTGTGACATGATGGGTATGGGAAAGTCACATACAGACTCACGAAGTTTGCTTCAGAATATCTGCATCCCTGCCATGGCCTTCATTTTCTGTTTAAACTGGCAATAAGACAGTTTCAGTTTCATATCCTGGTTTTTCAGTAGCAGAAACCCACTATTTTGTTTTACACTGTCTTAGTGGGCAAAAGCCAGGGAGACACTAGCTCCTGATAATAATGTATACAAATCCCACTCTCTTCGGTAGGGACAGTGCTGTTTGTGGATTAGTTTACAAATGGTGCATCTTTTTGGTTGTCCCAGTAACGAGGGAGCTGTACGGATGATATTCAAGGAGAATAGGGACTCAGGCAAGCTGACAACAGAAGAACTCTAGGGAATCATCCTTCTGTACACTGTGAGAATATGTTGATATCACTGTTAATAAAAGGCTGATTGGCTGATAGGTAGGCAGGGTTTTCAGGTCAGAGAGAATGCTGGGAAGAAGGGCAGAGGGTAGATAAGAAATATGGGTTAATTCAAAACAGAAGAGTTAGCTAGTAACACACCTGAGCTACCAGTCGAACATTCAGGAGCGGCTGCTGGGACACAGAGAAACTCCACCTACACACCTACCCACGTTCCTCAGAAGGTTCAAATATTGATCCACTTCCATTAATAAGAAAAAATACCCTATATTATTGCAACTGTCTCTAAACACTCAGATTTGGATCTATCGCTCTTTGCTTTATAGACAGTGCACATCAACATGCTTCTTTGAAAACTCAGAGACTTCAGAGGGTGTGGACCAACAGGAACGAGAGCACTCAGTATCTTAACAGCTACCAGGTCGAGATGGTACAACCTAGCTGAGGCTCCCAAAGGTGCCTCTGCCGCATCAGGGCTCCCGGGGTGGCTGACTCCTGTCCTTGACATTGGTGCTCAGAATGGAAAGCTTCCGTGCTGAGGGTGCAGAGGCCTTTCCATGCCGGTCTTAATTCCACAGCTCACTGTGCATTAGATCTGACAGTTTGGAAGCTGCCGGAGATTTTACTCTCTCAGACTCACAAACCTTTCAGGATAATGACTTTGCATCACAGTTTGTAACTTGCAATTAAACTGTCATTTCTTTTTATACTAATTCCTAGCAGAGAAAGTGGATCAGAAGGGTAATTACAATAGCCAGGGTAATACATTCATTTTAGAATTTTACTTTAACATTAAAAAAAATTCATCCAAATATGTAGGTATGTTTTCCATAACATCTAGCCATGACATACATTTGAAATACTTTGTGTCTGTCTGTCTGCCTGCCTGTCTGTCTGTCTGTCTGTATGATGCTTGCATGCTCCAGGGCACAATGTGAAGGTCAAAGAACAGCATGCAGGAATCAGTTCTCTCCTTCCACCATGTGTGTTCAAGGGAAGGGACTCATGTAGTCAGCTTGGCAGCAAACTCCATATGTGCTGAGCCATCCTGCAAGATACACCATACTTTCAAAGCTCAAAATAGAATCTATAGATGGTCCTGAGACATTTTCCACTTCAAGAAACCTATGTAAAAGACCACGGTTGGATATTCCTTAGCAACGGTCACTTCAGAAGGCATCGTGGTCTGTCCAGGGGTCCTCAGGCACCTCTGTCCCCCTGCATGGCCACAGTGCTTCTGTGACCCTCATGTTGCCAATGTCCCGACGTGGAATTGAAAGCGGACCATCCCATTTGTCTCAGCCTTTTCAAACAATGGGGTCCTCTCAGGGCACAGTTCTGTGAGCAAGGGTTTCACTGCCTTAAGTCATGTGCAGGATGGCGATGAACCCTCAACCCCAGCCAGACCCCCTAAAGGCCCCTCGTTTCGTCTCTTGACACTTCAGTGGCCTATGCTATTTTTAGGAATCATTAAATCAATCTGATCTCTTCCTGGAAAACAAAGATCTCATTCTAAATTAGCAGTTAGGCTTCTAATCCTGTATCTCAGTATCCACACCTTGCGAATGATGGCCAAGTGAAGAACTCTCATCCCAAGACTGGTAGCACAGAGGTGCAATGCTGGAAGGAAGCCCTCAAGCAGCAGGGGGCGCTCTGCCAGATCAGTGCCACAGGTATGGCTGGTGATTCATTTGACAAAGGCCTCCAGCTGGAAAGCAGAGCACACCCAACGCTTTTAATGTCACTATACACTCCTATTGCTAAGTGTTTTATTCTCTCTCCGCTGGTTAAAATTGCTAGAAGTACACAAGAGGATAGCCGAATTCCTAACACTAACCTTCAAGTTTAGGGACCCCTTGCCTCTTCCCCCTAACCCCAGGCATGGCCCACAGGCTCATCACAAATCCCAAATCCCACATGCTACAGGCCTTGTGCACGAAGACAGTCCCCTGGGGCATGTGAAGAGAAGCGGGTTTAAAGTAATTTGCATGTTTGTGCTTCTTAAAGGAAGTGCAAATCCCATTTTTGTCAAGCTCTTCAATCACAAGGGCAAATATGAAAATGGGCAGATGGGTCATACCATGGGCAAAGTCCTGAAACTGCAAATGAGGTTTGCCTATTTATGGGTACCCCAAAAGGATCTCAGTACTATCTACAGGGAGGAAACCATCTGAAAATAGAATACAAATTCACACAAGCAATAGGAAACAGCAGTTAGATGGAGTTCGGGGCGGGTACAAAGCCCAGCCTTCTTTGTATTTTTAATTTTGAGATAGTAAATCGGCCAGGCAGGCCTTAAGCTTGCCACCCTTCTCCCCAGTTTCTCTTAAATCTTTTGTAATAATAAGTCTTGTAGGACACAGGGGAGAGGGGGTGGAGACATGGGCAACAGACTGAACATCAGTGATAACCCCATGATGTGTTGACTTGGTTTACAGTCTTCAAGAGAGACGTGAGTGGTTTGATGCTCTGGTACAAGGGTGACTGGCAGGAACCACAAAGCCAATGACAGATCTATAGAACACCAGGCATTAGTAGTAGCCCCATCTGCACTTTATGTAAAACTGTCCAAGTATTTCTCTATCTACAGGTCTAGAATCATGGCACATTAGCATCGGGCACACTGAAGTATTCAAATATTAGGTGAATATTGAGAATTTGTTTAAAACTTGATATTATCATAACTGATTTAACTTTGAAGGAGAATTAAGTCAGATATGGTACATACCAGTAATCCCAGTACTCAGGAGGCTGAGACATAAGGATCGTGAGTTTAAGGACAGCTTGGGTAGCACAGTGAGATAATGTCCCGCAATGGGTCCTCTGGAGCCCTGCTCTGGGATCACCACACCATGCACACATCAGCCTGTCATTCCCCAAGAGTTCAAAGGCCAGGAAGAGACTAGCACTCCCTGAAGCCCCTCAGTCAGCAAGGCCCTGTGTCCAGAGACCTATCAGCCATTACCAGGACCTCTGGCCTCATTCACCCAGATGACAAAAGTCCCATGGTGCTGTGTGTCTGAACCAGTATACCTGGAATGCAGCCAAGGTGTCCACTGTTTCAACAGGGTCATCAGATGATGCTGAAACACATCAGTCTGTCAGGGCACCTGGACCGATCCCAGGACATGTCCTCTGTGATGCACCAAAACTTCTGTGCTCTGACCATCCATCAGGCCGTTTCCACATCCTCAGACCACTCCTCAATAAAATGGTGAGCCAGGGTGATTTATTTTAGAATTATGGATCCACCCCCGGTCTAAAAATATAGGTCCTACATTAAAGCCCCTTCTAGCTACCTCTCTGTGCAAACAAAGCCTTGGAAGATCACACTGTGGTCAGAATCCAGACTTTGGAGCTGACCACTGCTTTAGAGCATTGGCTTTGTCATCAGCACGGTGTGGCCATCAATAAATACAGGAGCATCAGTTATTAAACTACCACGTTATCTATTTCATAGTATTAATTTTTATTTTAATAGTCTCACTGTGATTTAGCTACATATGCTACATTTCAAGAATACAGATCAGGGCTTGCAGAATGGCTCAGTGCACAGAAGCACTTGCATGCTGGCCTGACAACCTGAACTCAATTACCAGGTCCCACATGTGGGCAGGGGAGAACCAACTCCTACCAGCCGGCCTCTGCCCTTCAAATGTGCACTTTGACATATATGTCCATCTAGTCCACTGCTCGATTTCACACCCCTCACACACACCTCTCTCTCCCTACTCTCTCACACACAATGAATAAAATGAGTAAAAATTCAGTTTAACAGCAAATTTATAGAATTACACAACTCTCACCATTACCTAATTTTAGACTATTTTCCTCACTCCAAAAAGAAACTTCATATCAATTAAAAGTTACATCCTGTTATTTTCTTGCTCAGACCCTGGAAAGGCGACCCACCTCTCAGCTCTGTGGGGTTCCTTCTCTAGAGCTCACTGAGACAGAACCATGCCTTACGTGTTTTGGGCACTGCTTTCTTTCCTTTAGAGTGTTCTCAGGATCGACTCATGTCGAGACTACCACAGTACTCCACTTGGACAGAGCTGGGGAGCCCTGCGTCACATGAACATACCCGCTCCTCTGCTGACATCTGTGCTCTTTCCATCTGGTGTTCTTATTAGAAACACAGTGCTGGGGAAAAGATTTGATCGTGAGGTTTTATGTGGAAGCAATTTTCATTTATCATGAGTACCAACTTAGGGAAAGAATTGTTAGCTCTTGAGATAATCCTCACAAAACATTTTGAAGAAACGGGCAAAGGGATTCCCAGAGGAGCATTTCATGAGCCCGTCGGCAGACACTCTCCCTCTCCCTCTCCTCCCTCTCCCTCTCCCTCTCTCCCTCCCCCCCCCTCTCTCTCTCCCTTCTTGCTAATGTTTCTTACTGAAGACACTGCTGAATATGGAGCCGTTTGCACGGTGGCTTCATTCTTGCTCTCCTCACGCATCCTGACGGTTTCCATGTTCGCTCCCTCTTGTCCACCTTGAGGGACATCAGTCTATATCCCTTACCATAATTGCGCTGGGCAGTTTGTCTTTTTCATCACTGAGCTGCAGTTCTTGGTGATTCTGGACACACATTTCTTAATATACACAGGAGCTGCAAATATTTCCTCCCTGTAGGCTAGTGGTTCTCAACCTGTGGGTCATTACCCCTTTGGTAAAATCTATCTCCAAGGATATTTACATTACAATTCATAACAGTAGCGAAAGTACAGTTATGAAGTAACAATGAAGTAATTGTATGATGGGGTGGGGGTCCCCACAACATGAGGAACTGTGTTTAAAGGTCACAGCGTTAGATGATGTGGGATTCCCCTCTGTATGCTGTGAATACCATTGATTAATAAAGAACTGCTTTGAGCCCATAGCAGAGCAGGGAAGAACAGAGCTAGGCAGGGAAAATCAAGCTGAATGCTGGGAGAAGGAAGGCGGAGTCAGAGAGAAGCCATGGAGCTGCCACAGAAGACAGATGTGGTAAAACTTTGCTGGTAGGCCACAACCTCGTGGTGAAGCACAGATTAATGGAGATGGGTTAAATTAAGATGTAAGCACTAGAAAATAAGAAGCTAGAGCTAATGGACCAAGCAGTGATTTAGATAATATGGATTTTTTGTGGTTATTTTGGGAGTCTGGGCAGCTGGGAAATGGACAAGCAGCCTCCTACAACAGATAGGAAGATGGAGAGCATGCTGGGGGCTGCCCTTTTTCCTTAATCATGTTCTTTGAGCCACAGTATTTTCATTCTCATGAAGCCCACTTTACTTTTTTCCCCTTAGTTTCTTGTGCTTTTAGGGCCATATCTCAGAAAACACTGCTTAGTCAGGTTAAGAAAGGCCCCGTGTACTGCAGGTCTGGTGACAGCGGTGGGATGAGTGTCCATAAAATCTGACCATGTAAATGTCGGCAGAAAGTGAGCAAGCATAGCAATGACACAGTCATTCGGGAATTCCTCCAGCTCTGCCTTCCACCTTTATCTGGGTGGCCCGGGTTCCACTGTGCTCTGCCAGCTTCTCCCCTTGGTCGAACAGGCCGTGTCTTTGATGTCAGACTGTTCTTAACCAGCTGTCTCTGGACACTACCGGATCTTTAGTGAAAGCAGTGGGCCCCTCTCCTTGCTTACACTGGTTCTGGACTGTCCAGAAGAGGGCAACAGTCAGCCAGCAGAGACTCCCTTGGCCAGGCAGAACCCATCGTTCCCTGTGAACATACTCCCCTGTTGACACTAAGTGTTAAAAGCCACGGGGTTTTCAGAGAACATAAGACGCTTTCTCCACATTTCCAGCCCAGGAATTGACAAGGGGGTTTGATCAATTACAATGCATGTCACACCACCAGCTTCCATTCTATAGCTCAATAGGAAGTCTCAAACCTTCAAATTCTCCCTTTTCTGTGGGATCTTGAAGCAGCCTTACGATGCTAACATGATTGTGTCAAGAAAACAGCCACAGGGCTGAGGGTTAGAAATGCAGCCCCCTGACCGCCACAGAATGAGGATGAGAAGCTCAAAGGAGCACTGTGCTGAAGGCAGCTAGGAGGGGATTGCAGCTCAGCAGGATCACCAGCGCAAACTCTGAAAGCTTGCAGCCCGTGTCTCCTCTGGACCGGCTGATGGTGTTACAGAAAACCCATGGTTTACTTTTCAAAGACCCGGAATCTGGCCCATTTCCCTAAGGCTTCATACTTTAAAATCAGTCATCTGCCAAGGGGACCGTGGGCAGTGCTTCCTTAAAATGCTGCCCACTAACCACAGTGCAACCCAAGCAGCTTTATTGAGATGCAGCTCCAGAGCCTGGCCTCGCACAGAATGTTCACTGAAAAGGAAAAGGCTATAAGGGTATGGCTTCACCATTGGGACCCACATTGCCCAGTAAAGGAAATAACACCACACACATACTCGCACACACACACACATGCACACACACAGCACACATACATGGACACAGAGAAGTCACATGCACATGTACACACACAGCACACACATGCACACAAACACACACACAGCACACACATATATACACACACACATAAAGCAAAATATACTTGAACTTCTCTCAGGGTAGGTGGTGCGTCAACATTATGAAGGCAGACTGTTGCATGGCTTTGTCATGTAAACACATTCTGTTCAGTCCAGATAAGACACCAAGATAAGAGCAAAGAGATTACTGCACCGAAGTCAACCAAAATGAGTTGAACTTCCAGTGGTGTGAGCAACTCCAGGGCAGTTACACCAAGCAAGGGCAGTCTCCTCCTCAAGGCCATCATTAGGTCCTTAAGTGTTTGCAGAGAGGGGCAGGGAACGCACACTGCCTCTTGAGCAGTGTTAGTAGGTCCAACCCCCCCCCCCCCCCCGCAGCCTATGACATCTGAGAATGGTCATATTGTGCTCGGAGAAAGAGTTCCATAACAAGGCAGAAGTTTATGAAATCAGCAAAACTTTCATTGTTTAGAACATAGCCACGACCCTGACATTCCCATAATATTTATCTGAGGCCAGATGTTATTCTGAGTCCTTTATCTATATCTCAACATGCTGGATAATCACAAGACTGTCCTGTTGACACTATGAAGGTCAAACCCTTTGCAGATACAAGGCTGTGAACTGATGCTCCCCAAATTAGAAGCCACATCTGTGTTTAATACTCTGCAAGGCAAACTCGCTGGTAAGAGAACCTCTGCGATTGTCGAAACACCTACTATTACATAGGTCAAAGTCAAACTGTCTTGGGCTGGGTCTCAGCTCCTGTCCTAGCCATTCATAGCCCACTTCTGAGTGTGAGCTAATAGCCAGCCTTCCGATTATTAGAAAACTATTTATGAAATGTACACATTATCAGCTTCCACTAATCCAAAGGCTAAGGATTCACCGGACTGTCTGAATCTATAGCAGTCTTTGGCATAACCCACCTGATAGTCCCACCAATAAAACTAAAATGTCTTGATTTATAAAACCTTCACGAAACTTACTTGAGAACATGGTATTTGGAGTACACTAAATGTGTACTTCAGGACACAGCCAGGCATTTTCAGCTCCGGAAGAAACTACCTTACTTAATTCGAGATAAGAGCTGTACTTTTGTGCCAACAAGGCCAAGGCCATGTAGACTGAAATCAGTAGAGCCAAAATTAGAACCCTGGGCAGTTAACTCCAGTCTGCACTCTTAAACGCTCCAATACTTCCTTCTGGGAAAAACGATGACGCTGAAAGGTAGGGGAAGTGTTTTTATCAAAAGTTGGCTGGTTAAAGAACTCATTCTCCGCAGGAAGCGCACTATGAAAAGCAGGAGGCTCCCTTCCTGAGCTGAAGAGCAAGGAGAGGATGGGTTGTAATGCATTTTAATTAACCCTCATCGCATGTCTCTTGGATTCCCGAGTCATCATTAGAAACATCTTCCCCATTTCAGGGACACCAAGGAATTCTCCGAGCAATGAAGCTTAGGAAACGGGTGGGCCTGGCAAGGCGCCCTGAACAAGGTTCTGGACTGTTACCACTGTAGTATTCTGTGCAACACTAGACTCCCTGTCACAGCACATCCTAAAGGGACTGATAATTGGAGCATAGTTCTAAGAAATATCATGCCAATTCCTAGTGAGGTATTAGGTATTTATTTGATGTCTGAGCAGTCTATGATCTAGGCCAAGAATGCTAAACACATCTTAACCAAGCACATTATTACATGCAACATCAACTGTCTTTGAGAATAGAACATGCTGGGCGGTGATGGTGCAGGCCTTTAATCCCAGCACTCAGGATGCAGAGGCAGGCAGATCTCTGTGAGTTTGAGGCCAGTCTGGTCTACAGAGCGAATTCCAGGGTGGCCAGAGCTACACAGAGAAACCCTGTCTTGAAGAAACAAAACAAAACAAAGCAAGAACATGTCTAAAATACCATCCAAAATTTGAATCTTAAATGACATAAAATACAATTTGCTAATGAATTACTATTTCTCAATCTTTGTGTTTTGGAAAATCGCTATATAATTTTAGGTGAAAGGACAATATAAAGTTTCTTTAAGACTGTGTAACCAGCCAGGCGGTGGTGGCGCACGCCTTTAATCCCAGCACTCGGGAGGCAGAGGCAGGCGGATCTCTGTGAGTTCGAGACCAGCCTGGTCTACAGAGGTAGTTCCAGGACAGGCTCCAAAGCCACAGAGAAACCCTGTCTCCAAAAAAAAAAAAAAAAAAAGACTGTGTAGCCACAAAAGGAAAAAATCAAATTCAGCTAATTTTAACTATTCACAGTAGCTCATCTATATTCTTCGAACATGACTGTTCAACTTCAAACTGAAATTAAAGAACACAGAGATTGTAGAAACAAGACCATTGAGCAGGCATTTAAAAAAATAACACGTTACCAAGTAAACTCAATGAAAGTGTTTGTTAATACTTTATTAGTATTTTCTAATGGACAGAACATAACACAAACCAAATAAAAATTTTCATCTTTTTAGTTACTAAAAATAACTGACATTCTGATGATTCCCCTTGTTAGAGGAGGCGAGCACTGTCAGAGCAGGTAGGCACGACCGACACGGATGTACAGTGATATGCACAAGGACATTTTCTAACAAACCCGAGAATGTGCTCTTTAGTTTTCCCTTAGATTACAGGAGCCACGCTCCCATAAGCAAAATTTTCTACTGATAAAAGAACTTCACAAGGAGTGACAAGACTTATAAAACAAGTCCTCAATTAAGGTGCAGCAACAACAGAGTGAAGTTGTTGGATTAAGAAGAC
Source organism: Microtus ochrogaster (assembly GCF_000317375.1). Taxonomy (NCBI): domain Eukaryota; kingdom Metazoa; phylum Chordata; class Mammalia; order Rodentia; family Cricetidae; genus Microtus; species Microtus ochrogaster. Next base: position 79,747,189 of record NC_022009.1, read on the forward strand.
AGAACTATAGATCTCAAAACATTAAAAATGTACTTATTTTACAATTACTCAAATAAACATGCATCAAATAAAAATATTGCACAAAATTAAAACTGTGGATTGTGAAATTTAGGTTGTTCTTAATTTTTTTTAAATCGGTACACTTTTAGGTTACATTTAACTGTTTGATTTATTTTTCCCCAAGAATCTGCAGTAAAAACTTATAGTGATCAAACTGAAATATTCAAGAATTTTTTGTTTGTTTTAAATTAAGGCTAACGAAGTGCATCCATTGGTCAATGGCACGACTGTTTCCAGGAACTACATAGAAGACCCTAATTATAAGAAATACTCATCTGAGTGCTACATTTAATGTCATACAATCAGATTCTAGGTGAATGAGCTGTGTTGGTTTCTATGTAGTTATATATTACTTGAAAAAAAAAATCAGAAAATCCAAAAGAATGATTAATTTTGAAGGTCCTTGCCTAAAGGCACTACTGACTTGAAAGCATTCAGAAACTCAACATGAGAAGACATAAAGCTTCTTAGTGTATGCTCACATGTGCAATAAATGCCCAAGATATAACAGCTTTATTACATGTGGCACAATGTACTTGGCATCTGGGTTAAATACACAGCTGGACCAAGTCACTCAATAGGTAATCCACAGCCGTAGCACAGCCACACTCTCCACGGGAAAGCACAGGCAAGCAGACACGTGACCATTTGACATTTCTGCTCCTGAAATATAAACTCTTCTCAAAAACTTATTTTAAAAACATTTGCTCAAGTGGTTGTGTTTTCACTGTTCTGTTTTGGTATGGTTGCAGTTGTCTTGCAGGGCTATTAGGAGCACGTGCATTTTATATGACCTTTTTTTCCCCTGGTTAACGGTCAGTTTTCTCATTTTACATAAAAATGCATTTCACATGTACACACTAGGCTCTTGCATGAATCCTTCTGTATATACTAAGATTTATTCATGTAAAAATATAATTGGAAGGGGCAGGGACATGTATGAAGATCACTATGCTGGTGGCCACGCTGGCTCCCTACAGGTCTGTCTGACACATCCATTAACCCTGGGGTAGAGGAAGGGGCTGGCAGGGCAAGGGCAGGATGTACGGGGAGTATAAGAAACAGTTCTCCCACCAGAGAAACAGGGGCTTCTCCTTCTTGAAAGTTGCAAGAAAAGGATTCTTATGCAATTCTGAAAGACATGCAACATGTTCTGAATATATGCATAAGAGATATGCACAAAAGCACTGATGAACATCACAGAGCTTTGCGGGAAGGCTTCCCTCTGTTCGCAGGCTTTCCTGGGTGAGAAGGATCTACGTGAAAGCAAGACATGGGTATACTGTCCCAATCTCAAAGCTCCCAATGACCGGGACATCAATACTCTGTCTGACCTTTACTGTAAGCACCCAAACGTTCTAACTCCAGGATACTGGCTCGTGGTCTGAAAAGTAGCTTCATTATTTTAAGGTTTTAGTGTTAAATATTTGTAAAACAAAAAGAGCTGATATATCCCAAACCCCTAGTCAGGGGACGTATTTAAAGTACAGAAATCCTGCATACATGGAACATGAAGACTTCTTAAAGGACAAATGGGGAACACCAGGAAATGTAAAGGCTTCAAAACTGGAGAAGGTATTTTGCTTCACTGATATATAAAATTATATTAGGGAGTTAAATGTATACACCAAAGGGTTTTGTGTACTAGCTTTATTTAGAATTTTACATTATGCGAAATATAAATAAAAGCATATTTTAAAAAATAGTACAGTTCTGTTTTCATTATTTATTTTCATATATGTACATATAGTAGAATTAGGCATTTGTATGTTTACATAGGACTATAAGCTCATTAATCCTTTGATTTGCTATGTCGGTAGTTACCTAAGGCATGTCTAGATCATATGATTAAAGTTATCATATGGTACCTTTTAATAGAGTACTGTTTAAATTTCCAATTTTTTGAAGAACAGAATGTATTTGGCAGTTCTTACAATAAATAATTCCCCTTCTATATAATCAATAATCTGTTAAAAGATTTAAAAAAATTTTGAACTTATAAGAGAGCTACCACATGCTTCTTCTGCACAGAATGCCAAAGAAAAAGGAGAGAGTGGAGTACCATAAGAGCGAGCTGAGCCCTTAGAGCACATAAAAATCAATGGGGATTTATACCAATGAGTAATAAATCCAATCAAATTCTAGTTTTGATTGGTTCTATTTTATAGCGCTTTACTTTACACAACCAAACTGTAATTCTGGGGAAGGGTGATTCCTACACTAAGGGTGTCCCTGTCACTTTTCCCAGACCTTTGTTATAGAGATGCTCACCTGCTGACCCACGTGACAGCAGGTCACCGAGGGACACAGCCCTCTCTCCCCCAGCCACACCGCAGTGTGCACAGTTAACAGGCTCGTGACCGAGGACCCACTGCTGTGCACTCCCTAGCTCCTAAGAACACTCCGGCACTTCACCACTGGTGGACAATGTTGATTTGTTTGGAACTCCAGTCTTGAATGAGACGGGGCAGTATCCTCTCAATGTTGCAAAGTATGCACCAAATCATTTAAGACACAGGATTCTCTCTTGGTAGTGGCTGGATTACAGGTGAGATGAGAAGGCCCAGTCTTATGGATGGACTAGGGTCTGTTTGGAGACACGGAAAGACTGGTGTAGATGCAACAGTATGTGAGTCACACCATTAGTCCTGGAGAAAAGCACACCAGGTTTACAGGTTGGAGTGTCACCTTTTCTGTAAAGAAGGCGCTTGAGTACTTTGAAGTTTCTGTTTATATTTCTGCATCTGCTTTGACCTTGAATGAAGTTTGTTGAAAAGTTCCCGGAATTTATACTGTGGAAATAGGGTTTCTAAAAAGCCTTCTAAGAAGACATACACCATTCTTCTGTTTAGCTGGTTGTGCTGAAACATTTCAAAGACACGAAGAATGCCTTTCCGTGTGGTCTCCGCTCCAATGATGTGCTTCAGTTCATCTGTAGGGAGCAGAGGAAATACACAAGTTCATTCCGCAGACATCATGATCATGAACCCAGGATGTAAAGAGCCAGAGCAGAGTGAGATGTGAACAGCACCTGCATCCAGCACCGCCTTCCCACACTAGAGACAGCATGCACAGGAGCGTCAGAGCCGAGCTCACAGGTTCCAGATTAGAGTCACCATCCTAATGCTCTTCCCTCAACCCCACGAATGAAGATTTCTAACAATCAATATCCTTATAGACATACAGATGTGTACAGTTTTAGTTAAGGTGCTCACGGTGTGGAGATGCTGACAGTGAAACAAAGAAAACATCCTTTGGACAACAATGACTGCTGCTGATTTTGTTCCGTGGGCAGGACAAGGACAGGGACAAGGAAATTAAGGGTTATCCTGGGCAAACAGAACTTCAAAAAACAAATGAGAAAGAAGTAAATAAAAAGTGGTGAGAAATGAGGGTAGACAAACGGGACTGGGGTTTAAGTTAAGAATAAAAAAGTTGCCAGGAGGTGGTGCCCTTCACCTTTAATCCCAGCACGAGGAGACAGAGGCAGGTAGATCTGTGAGTTTGAGGCCAGCCTGGTCTACAGAGTGAGCTCCAGGACAGCCAGAGCTGTTACACAGAGAAACCCTGCCTCGAGAAACAAAAGCAAAAATAATGAAACATTGTCACGACTATGAGGCAGGTTTGCTGGAGCTTATGTGGACAACATCAAATTACCACAGACAGAACGCTGGAGAGCTGTCTATGAGCGTCCTGGAATTATTCATAAGCGACCCCAAAACAAAACCATTATTTTGCTATTAGAAATGAACAGAAAAATTTAGCAGTTTGCAGACTTAAAAGGCATAATATTAAATAAGCAAGAACCCCCCATGTTATCCCTCATTCGCGTGGGGGGGGGGGTCTCATGTCAGCCAGGCTGGTCAAGGGTCAGGGATAAAAAGCACATCTGTGATGCCCACTATATGTACTGCTTTGTGCATGCCAGGCAAGCAGTCTGCCAACTATACTCAAGTCTATCCTTAAAATAACAACAAACACAAGGCTGTCCCTACGCCGTGACCGACAGTCCATCCATCCATCCGTCAAGTTCTCTTTACATAGCTCTCTAAAGGTTTCAAAGCAGTAGTCAGAGTCCGGCTGCTAACTACAGCTCTGGGTGGGCAGGGCTGTTTCAGAGGTCGGCTCGGAGGACTGGTTAGGATGGACACACAATGCCAAGCGCAGTGCCCAGCAGATAGGAAGTCACTGTCTGGCAGTCAATAGAATAACAAAAATGATGTCAATATCAAAAAGTAATGTCAGAAAAAATACAAATACATCGAATTTTAATTAAAAGTGTTCACTCACCTGGCATAATTGCAAACAATTTTGTTTTTCCTGCAATTCTTGTTCTCATTCGGATTGCTTTATCTCTGCATGGAACAGTTTCTGCTAAAATGCCATTGGGCCAAAATGCATCTCTATTTAAGAAAATTAAATATTATTTGTAAAGATTTCATTTTGTAATGACAATAGTTGATAACATCATTACAAACTGCTAAGAAATGAAAGATTAAAAGCAAGACAGCATTAGAATTTTATATAGACAAATAAGCATAATCCAAGAGCAGGATTCAGTTGAAGTATAAAAGAATATACACACAAAGTAGCAGAAAAATTCTGGACCCCTAGTACCTTGCAAACACTAATAAAATGGAAAGTGTGGATCAGCACATGACAAAGTAAGCACCTACTAAGCAAGCATCTTATACAAATGCACACACAGCACTCTGAACTTGGAAAGCCCAGCAGCTTAACAGCTACTCTGTCTCGGCTACAGCTTAACAGCCAGTCTGTCTCGGCTATGCCATCCCAATCCCCATCTAACTCAGACAGCGGGAATCTCAAGTTGATGTCTACAGTGTATGCCACAAACAACTTGTTCTCCATCTTCTAGTGGATTTCAATCCTGCTTCTTGATGTTAGTTCCAAGGGGACCTGAACTGAAAAGGTCTGGAGGAACGAGACTCCCTAGACAGTCAGAGTCTACCTTTTGACCCTGAGGCGTCCTCTCAATACTGCCATGTACAAATACACTAAGCCCCACCATCACCACTGGACATGCCTTCAGAGAAATCATCTTAGTGAAAACTAGAAACACCTTGGCTATAAGGAGATAAAACCATCTTTGCTGTGTGAATGTTCTACATGCTAAGACAATCAATCCATTCATCTCTGGAGAAAGGGTCCACCCATAGCTAAACTTCCCCAGTTAAGTACAATCTGAAAATTCACCTGCCCTAACTAAAATGAACAGGAGCTCCTATGCATGTCTGTCTTCACAGCTACAGAGGGGCTCACTTCTTTATTTGCTTTCTGCCTTACTCTGAAGAAACTGCATCTTATCTCTCCCTTCTCAGTGCCTGACAGGCAGAGTGGTCAACAAATTATAAACGTAAAAATTACTGTCTCAATGTTAATTTGTACTGTCTTCATTTAAAGATTAAACCAGTGTCAGATACAATTTTCCAAAATCTTCACTGAGTGATTTCTATGATAAACAATGTTACACTTTTGAAAAAGGGTTTTCAAGTGCCAAGGCTGGCACCTGAATTCACAACATAGTCAAGGCTGATTGTTAACCTCTGATCCCCTTGCTCCTCCTCCAAATCCCACCAGATCCAGGTTTCTAATACTATTTCAACAATCTTAAAGCTATCTATGGGAAAAATCTCAGCTATCACTTTAATCATTTGAAAAATGTTTTCTTTGCACCTTTGCAAAGTTTAGAAAAGTCCATAGCTCCACAGGACAAATGTTTGTCAGTTATCACGTGTGCATATGCATATTTGTATGTGCAGGGTGGGGTGGGACATGGGCCACTGTGCAGACACAGAGGACATCTGTTCTAAGTATCTCACCAGTCTCAAATATGTTTATAATTCTCATATGTCTTTGCTCATCAAAACCAGTGTTAAGACCAGGAAAGAAAGGAAGGCATTAAGTTAAAAGACAATACGTATAACAATTACACTCTGATTATATGGAAGAAGCATCTTAAGACATACCTGAATCGCTTCACCGAGTCAGCTACCTGTTCGGGTGAGGTCATCCAGTCAACATGGTCAACTATTTTTCTGGAAGTAAAGAAATTTGAATGAGCAATCTTAAAGTCTTAGCAGGCAAGTAAAACTACCATAAATCTCAGAGCAACACTCTGAGTGGGGATAAGCTGTTTCTGAGAAGAGGGAGATAATGGTCTTAAAAAGTTCTGAGGAAAGAGTCCCTGATCATGACTGACCCATTCCCTTATGGAGGTGAAGTTTAAGGCTAGTCACCGGGCTCTCCATAATGAAGCAGGGAGTGGCTACCTGTTAATGGTGTCCCCATACGTAGCTCTAATCAGCTGCTGCAGTAAGTTTTTGATATTCCTTCGCAACCACTGGTTTCTCTCTTTTAAATCAAACACTTCATCCATTAGAAGAAGCATTACCCGAAGTGGAATATTGTCATCTACCTGGAAAAAAAAAAAAAAAAAAGAAGAAAACCCACAACAACTGGTGAGCTTCAGACTGTAAATGACTGTTGTACTGAGCAAACATCACCACTGGAGATGCCAGAGGAAAAGCTGACACAACATCTTAACTCAGGGAAAATGTGCCTACACATGACAGTTCTACATACTAGAATTTTATAGCCCTGCAATGTTAAGTAATTTCTAAGATTCATGATGATAATCTTATAGAAATATAAATTAGCTCTAGCTTTTAGCAGTCTGGCAACATAATATTAAAATTGATAATAATTTTCTGAAAATATTTTTTCATAAAATAAAAAAATTTTGGCTGGGCAATGGTAGCACACACCTTTAATCCCAGCACTTGGGAGGCAGAGGCAGGCGGATTTCTAACTTTGAGGCCAGCCTGATCTACAGAGCAAGTTCCAAAGATAGCCAGGGCTACACAGAGAAAACCTGCTTCTAAAACAAAACAAAAAAAAAAAGGAAGAAAAGTATTCTTATCATCTATATCTAACAGCTGAAACAGAAAAAGAATATGTTTTGCTTAATTAATGCTTTGTATACAGTTTTTACAAACATATATATATGTATGTATATATAAAACTATTTTCAGGAAAAAAGTTAAAGTACAATCTAGTAAATAATTAAACTATCATTATAAAATATATAATTTTTTGGAAATTTTATGCCTTAACTGGCATAATTAATACTATGCTATTAATACTTTACATAATTGGAATAATTAATTAGTAAATGAAATTAGCAAACCTAAAAGAATATAATTAGTACACCTACAAGTTAATATAATTTTTAGAAGACTTTTAGTCTCACATTGCTCTCTTTAGGCAGTTTTTATCTTACTGGTCTTTTTCTTGTACATTATGATTTCCAATTTTATGATTTATGGTTTTGTGCATGTGTGAACTTCTTGTGTTTTTTTTCTTCTTAAAAATTCTGGGTATTTTTGTTTGTTTGCTTGTTTTTTTTTTATGTGTAGCCCAGGCTGGCCTTGAACTCGTGATCTTCCTGCCTCCATCTCCTTCAGCAAATCCTACTGGTGTGCACTACCAAAAGGAGTGCCTGCTTGTCTTCTACAGAAAGAAAGGGAACACAGTGATAGAACTGGGTAGGTGGATTGTGGAAAAGGCTGGGACAAGATGGAGGAGGAAAATGCAGGATCAGAATATGCTATTTGGAAAGTTTTTATCAATTAAAAAAGAAAAAATAAATTAAAATACTTTAATCACGAAAATCTCCAGTCAACAGTGCAAAATAATAAAAACCAGCTGGAATGCTTTCACATGGGAATATGCGTGCCAGTAGAAAGCAGTTACTGACTAAGAATTTATGTAACTGCTGGCCATCTTAAAATTTCCAACAGTTTGATACCACTTCCTGATCAATTACATACCTTAAATAATGAGAAAAGGCAAGGATTTTACATTTTCACTACTGTGTTACAAGCACCGATTAGTGTAGTTCCTATGCCACAAATGGACAGATTATAACTTAAATACAGCAGAGGGAAGAACGACACACTTCATTACCGTGGTACAATAAATACTGCTAAATTATCTGAAGAAATAACAACATAAATCTCAAAAGACATTATAAAAAATATTAAACTATAAAATCCACCCACATAGTAAAAGATGTTACAGATAATACACATTAAACTCATGAAGTATTCCAAAAGAATCTTGAAGCAAAAATAATAATAATCAAGACAGTTTATTATAAACTAATCTATCTGGAAACTGAAAAGTGAAACTGTAACTTTAAGATAAATCTGTCTAAAAGACCAGAGCCCATAAACAAATCAAAAAACACAAAAACTGAATCACACATAAACAAAACAATGGGTAAGATGAGCTTCCAGTAAATGGTGCGTAGGCCAGCTGAATGCTTATCCAATCCACACATACAATAATCAGAGATGAAGTGCAAATTTAAATGTTGCCATGGTAAAGCAAGAGGGTTTGTAAAACCACAGGATAGCATCACTGTGACCCTAATGTTGGTAAATTTACATACAGGGCTCACATGTGTACATGCACACACATGAGCACGCACAGCAAAGAACTCATACTCAAGATTGTATCCATACTAATGAAACACACAAAAACAAAGATAACTGTGCCAATAGGAAAATGAGTGAAAGATTCAGACACCCACAAACAGGCCACTGAATGGGTGACAACATACATGTGTCTACATCAGTATGACCATGGGAAGGTTGAATGACAGATACAAATGCTGGCTCTCTGCAGAATGCAGAATATTAAAACTCTCACGTACTGCTGGTGAGAATGATAGTGGTACAATTAGTTTTGGAAAAGTATTTAGTAGCACATATTAAATTTTAATTTATATAATTTATATACATTTTTGGACTCAGAAATTGAATTTCTAAGTAGAAGAATGTTTATTTATCTTTTTCAATTTTAAGATATGAACTAAAATGTCCATAGAGTTCTATGCACAGTCCCATATACAAACTTATAAGATTAAGCACACATCCTACAAAGACACAAACTCTGAGAAAGAACAACTGAAGGACACAGCACAGAAGACCTCACAGAGCTGAGCAGCGACGCCGGCCACGGAGCACCCCCTTTGTCCTCTACTCACAAGTATAAAGTATGAAAACCTCCAAGGCTATACTAGCACGGGAGGACAGTGGTTTCTAGGGCCCTGGTAATTTCTGGGATTTATTTGTTTGTTTTTAAATGAAGAGTGCTGATATCAGAAACATGTTCAGTCCCTAAGGATTCACCATGTTTAACCCAACATGGGAATCTGAATGAATGATATGAGCACATTTATTTTAGAAGCTCTGCCACCCTATGCTAAAACAGAACCACAGAGTAAAGATGAACTCACATTATCATCGAGCTGAGCTGAGACTCGACAATGCTCAGGATCTGAATCAGTCTTCGTAATTAAAGGAGGCACCTATACATTTAAAATGATAAAAAGTTAACACAGTACCCAGTGAAGTAACCCAACAGCATCATAACTCAAAGCAAAGGCAAGCACTGGATTTGACTTTTGGTGCAAATATCAACAAAGCTGAACATTCTCGACTTTGCACTGGGGATGGCCAGAACAGAGCTCCAGTCTGCTCTTTCTTGAAGACCCTGGGAAGCGTATTATCAGGTTTAAGCAATTAACCAGTGATCTGATGAGCAGGAAGGAGGAAAACATCCGACCATGTATTTACAGCCTGGGAATCTGCTGGTGCTCTGTGCCAGCCGTGGCACTGCCGCTCATGCCCACGTTTCAGTTGTCCACAACCACCATGAGGACAAAGCCCACTGAAAGTACAATGTTTAATGAAAAAGGAAATGCCTCTACCAGTAAGAAAAAAATCTTCATTCAACAATTATGTGTCTGTGTCATTCAGATTCACATGGAATTAGTTTGTAAGTCAAGTGTTAGATTTATGGGTTGTCTTTTACAGCTCTGATAACATACTTAACAAACAACTACATCAAAATGATTTTACAAGTTTCAGTGAGAAATGCAATAAAGGTCTCGGGATGTATGGCCCAGGGTGTACACACAATGGCCAGGGAGGACCTCTCCTGACTGACCTGATGGGCCTCCACTGTTTGAATCAGGATAAATTAAACGGTATATCTGAGTGAATATTAAGTGTAACTCATCCGCAAATACAACTTATTTATTTGAAAAGAAATCTACACCATTAGAGAATCAATACAGTCCAGTGTAGTAAGTTGATGCAAAATATTAACTTTGCTAAATTTACTGTAAATGAATTTTTAAAATTTTACGACAGACTGATGAGAGATTCTTAGTGTCCCTTTAGCTTTTCTCTCCTAGGGACGTATGTCTGGCAGTTTGGGGAAGCTGCTTACCTTAAAGAAGGACTGCTTTATGTCCTGCCCTAACCTCTCAGACATTCTGCCTACGTTGTCGGACATTTTTGTCACTCCTTCTGCCAAGCTATCAGGAAGGGATTTGACTGCATTTGAAACATTCCTCATAGAGTTGCGAAGCGGATTTACAAAAGTGTCCATCTAAAGCAAAAAAGAAAATATATTCAGATCAGTTACACAACTCAGGAGCCTAAGAAAATATAGAAATATACCATGGGAAGACAAAATAATTTTCTTGTCAATAGTATGCCATTGCATTAAACATTACACACATACACGTTCGCACACACACACCTGTTGACTTAGTGTACTTTAGAATATATCTTCATAATTCATATATGTGATTTGAAAATCTCACTGAGGATACTGTTAGGAAAGGAATATAAGCCTTCATTGTTTAATTATTGAAATTCTGAATACCTTCCCAAATATTGATACAAATAGAATTAACTATTGAAAACTTTCACCATAATCCAAAGCAATAGTGAAATATGACTCATAGCATAAGACATCTGCCAAAGGGCTACAGAGAGAGTGAGATGAGTCAAGACAGAGGCCCACTGCAGTGGGCAAAGTCAGAAGGGGGCAGCCACCTGGGCCTTTTGATGTCAGACATGGAACTAGAGTAACAGACTCACAGTTTCCCTCCTGGATTTCGGTCTTGCTTTGGGATGTGGCACACTCTTTGTATGCTGTGAATATGTTTTATTATCATTGGTTAATAAAGAAGCTATTTTGGCCTACGGCAGGGCAGAATATAGCTAGGTGGGAAACTCAAACTGAATACAGAGAGAAAGCAGGCAGAATCAGGGAGACACCAGCAGCCACCAAAGAAGCAAGATGTGAGGTAACAAGCCCTGAGCCTCATGGTAAAATACAGACTAATATAAATGGGTTAATATTATAATATTATAAGTTGTAAAAGTTAGTTAATAAGAAGCCTGAGCTAACAGGCCAGTTTGTAATTAATATTAAGCCTCAGAGCAGTTAGTCGGGAACTGGCGGGTGGGGAGAAACCTCCAGCTACAGCTTGGATCCAACATCCCCTCCGACCCTCCTTCTGGAATAGTAAGGTGTATTCTGTGAAATCACATGCTGGAAGTTTGATGTTGGCTTTTATCTTACAGGGGTTTACAGTTAAAAGAATGCCTTGAGACTCAGAAGAGACTTTGGACATGGAGTTGAAACTGTGAAAGATATGAAGACTGAATGCATTCTGCACTGTGTATGGCCACGAGCCTATGGGGGCCAGAGAGTGGAGTGTGAGGGTCTGAGTGAGAGCGACCCACATATCTGAATACTGCTCCACAGGTGGTGAACTGTTTGACAAGGATTAGAAACGTGGACTTGGAAGGAGGTGTTTCACTGGGGTAGGGTGCTGAGGTCTACAGGGTCAAGCTATCTGCAGTGTTCTGTCTTCTATTTGCAGATCCAGATACAAGCAGCCAGCTGTCCCTGATGCCAGGCCTCTGCTCTGACACCATATGCTCCAGAGAGTCGTCCTGGTCTTTTACCACAGCCACAGAAAAGTAGGACAGCCACCAGTGAGGCTGATGTGCACGCTTTACAGAGTATTCCATCTTAATCAAGAACACACAGGCAGAATTCCTTTTCTCTTTTGTTTCTCCAAGAAAGGGTTGCACTGTGTAGCACTGGCTGTCCTGGAACTCTTCCTGTAGACCACGATGACCTGAACTCAGTGATCTGCTTGCTTCTGCCTCCTGAGTCCTGGGTATTTAAGGTCTGTGCCACCATGTCCAGTTTGACATGCAGAATCCTAAACACAGGACCTTAGGAGAATATCTATCAAGATTCACATTGAAAACAGGACCTTAGGAGAATATCTATCAAGATTCACATTGAAAACAGGACCTTAGGAGAATATCTATCAAGTCTCACATTGAAAACTGCCTGTTCTGGAAAACAGCAACCACATCTCTGTTTCCAAGGATTGTTATCACCATCTTATGACCATCTATCTGGTAGTCAGGTCTTCATTTCAAGTTAATGCTCTCCCTGTGTACCCCCCACCCCCGATTTTGCCCACCAAATCTCCCACTTGGAAAGATTCTAGCCCTGAGCAATAAAAGCCTTGTTTACCTCCCATCCAATGCTGATATCCTGAACCCCACTTTTAGAGAGAGAGCGAGAGCCCATACACACATACACACAAACTTGTCTTTATGAACTGCTTGATTAATGTGGTTATGATGATTTGGATTGGTGGTCTTTCTCCTCCATCTTTAGGATTAACAGATATCCCAGGCAACTGTACACGGACTGAAGCCAACATGCCTAGATGCACTTAGCATATCATTTTAAAACGTGTAAATCTGTATTTTTCTTTTATTAAAAAGGAGCCATGAAAGAATATCTTAAAAGGAAATTTAACACCATGCTTACCTTGCGAGCAAAATCTCCTTTCCCTTTACTGTAGGCTTTGTTCTCAAGGAAATCAAACACACAGTGTGCCAAGGCTGGAGATGCTTTCATCATCTCAGGAGTCAAGAGTAGCTAACAGGGAAAAGAAGGTAGTTCAGGAGGGTAAGATATCTTATAATTTAAGAATATAAAATACTTTATTTTCTGACTCCAAAATTCAAACACAGTAGAAAACTGTTTTATATAATTATGCTAAAGTTTAACATTAATAAAACCAAAATTTTGATATACATAAATAAAAACTTTCAGGTATTATTTAAAAAGTACAAAACAAAATACTGCTTCCACAAATGCTAATGAATTTAATATAGTCTAGCTTAGTTCGTTCTATACCACAAGGTGTGATACATCTGTTAAAAGTATACAGTAGAGCCACCATTAAAAATAGACTTTTAGTACTTCATTTGGGAAAAGCAATCAACGGTACAAACAAAACTAGAACCAAAACTGAATATTTTTCAGGCAAAATGTTTAAAAAGAGTTTTAGAAACTCAGCGTTCATGCGCTGTTTCGAGTTCTCTTCCTGTCCTTTCAGTACAGACAACAGGTAAAAACAATGACAGTCATAGCAAAGCTAGTCACAGGGGTGAGTGAATATTTAAGAGAAGACATGAAAGGAAACGCTGCTAAACAAAATATTCAGTATATTATCTTTTAAATTTCACTCGATTCTAAGGGGAGTTTCCTAAATCTTTTTCTAAAAGATTTTTTTTTCTAAAAGAGCCATATAATAATTACGTAGGTTGTGACCAATGAGTCCCTATTGTAACTATTCAAGTCTCCTGCTTATGAAGAAGATGGAAGGAAGAAGGAGGAAGAAAAGAAGGAAGAAGAGAGGGAAAGATGGAGAAGAAAGGAGAGAAAGGAAGGAAAAGAAAGAAAACAATTACAGGCAACACATAAAAATTCTTGCTCCCAAACAGGAGCTTATCTGTTGGCAGCAGAGGAGCAGGAGCTGAGCAATGGACCCTGTGCACTGGGGACGTCCTTCTGAGACACGAACTAGGATAAACTCCACCTGGGCTCCGCGTATTCAGGCGTAAAATGCATCTCTGGGCATCCTACCAGCCTGTGCAATATGTAACATGTAAAATATGTTTTGCTGTTTCCTATGAGGAAATTTTACGACCAAGATGATGGATCCAAGAAGCATATTCAGGTCAACTTCTCTCTTGAACTATTTGGAGAACAAAAAATTGTACTGGTTTTTGTGGTCATGTGAAAAGTTACTATGTATTGAACTGGGAGCATTTAACTGTTGGGTATGGCATAGATGTATCTACATACAATAATCTGAAAAACATGCTACAAATACTCATCTAAACTTGTTTTCATAAAGAAACAAGTCTTGGTGCTTAAAAGAAAACGTTTACCACTAAATATAGAAATAGTTAATAAACTATTTAAAAGACTACATGTCAATTTGATACACTCCTCAAAATCGATTATTAGTCCACTATTACAGCCAAAATGCTCAGCTGTGTTTTCATTTTTACTGCTAAGAGAGGCAGAGCCCTGGGTCACAGCAGGCCAAGCACATGCTATATCAAACTAACTCAATGAGGAAATCCACTCCATGTTTGTATCATAGTGAATGAAATCTATGGGAAATAGGAAAATGGCCTTACCTGCAAATAGGCATTTAAATCTTTTTTCCTCTTTTCTAAAAAGTCTCTGTCCATGTTGTTAAAAGTCTTTTTACCAGGGAGTTTCAATATGCTCGACAGATTTTCAAACTACAAGACAAAATACATTCGGAAGTTCTATTTTTAAGAGAAATGATTTCACATAACAATTTCTCTACATGTCAAATGTATCTTCAGATAATTTGAGGTTATATTTTCTTACATTAAACAAAACATCACAAAAATCTTGTCCCCAAAGGCAAAAAGATAGTAACCTTTTATTAATAATAAAGAATATCAAACAAAAAATAACAAAGGCGGGTAAAAATAAAAATGGGCATATGCCATATGAAGTCTCAGTTTGGCATTCTAATTTTCAGATTATTCACAATTTCACAGTAAAGCTAGTACTTTTCTTGGCAACTATTTGACTCATGAACAGAGTATTAAAGATTTAAAATTTAAAACCAAAGTTATGACATTATGGCTTGTTAATCTCATAAAAACTAATCTAATATTAATAACAAAATAATCACTGTAATATATTTCTTTAAAAAGCAGAAAAGACAAATTATTAAGTATAGGCAACAACCATATTACAGCTCTGTATACAACTATAATAAGCATTAGTAATTTTTCCTCACCATGAGCCTAGCTGCTACAGACTTAACATTTGGGTGCATCTTCGTGGTCCACGACAGCAAAATGCTGCACCTTCTCAAGCACAAGCTCTTAGTACAGTGCTTGTTACCATGGTCTAAGAGCAGGGCCTGAAGCTTCAGGCAGTCCCTTCCCTCTTTCCATATTAAATACACTGAAGTAAGCAAGTTTTTAAAACCATCCTTTTTAAAAACTACATTATTTCAATAAAGAAAACTGATTCCTATTGCAGATCAGAGAAAGGGAGAGAGAATGAGGTTCAGAATCATTTGCATCTCAAGCTGAGACAGCGAAATATTTAATGGCTGTTTGGAGAGAGAACATAAGCCCGTTCACTGCACACTATATATGCAAAATAATTCCTTTGCTTCAGTCATTATCAAAAAGAAACAAACGGATAGGGACAATAAGTTAAAAGTACAGTGCAGTAATGATAACTCACAAATCTGGTTATAAACAAGCCAGAAGAATAAGTCTTCATAAAATACAATATGTAAAACAGGCTGTCTGGTGCATCAATAACCCCCCCCCTTCTTGTAAATTACATTGTGGAAGTGAACATCCTATGCTTTTTTAAAAGATAGACAACCTCCTAAATATTATTTATGTATATGACTCTAAATTACCCACTTGGCTTTCTTTCTTACCAAAGTGCAAGGGTCTGAACCATTCCCCCAAGTTCACATGCTGAAGGCCTTGGCTCTGGACCCCGCACATAATCATACGTTCAAGACCAGGCCTTTAGTGAGGTCACTAAGTTAGTCTGCACTAAGTGGTAAGTAAAGCTGACTCTGCCATCCTCAGGGGAGGAATGCACACACACTGGGAGAGGCCATGGCCTTGTCTGAGACAACCTGGAAACCTCAGAAACCAAACCTGTCAACCCTGGACCTCAGGCATCCAGCTTGTAGAATGATTTCCAGCATGTGATTTGCGCAGTCTGAGTATTTTATGAACAGAAATGCCAGCAGTCATTAAAATAACAATTTTTCCATAAACTTTAAAATGGTAACAAACAACAGCAGTACTTAACATCACAAAACAGAAAGTCTATGTTTTAAGGACACAGTCCTTTCTAAGTTATCTGCCTAGACATCAGCATTCTATATTACTGTCATGAGAAAAGGCAATAAATTTTATATAAGCTATAAACACATACAGGATTATTTTGAAAAATAGAAAAATGTTCAAACAAGTAAAAATTGACACATATTAAATTAGAATGTCCTCTATAAAGAACTGCTATACTAAATATAAATCATAGACACTCTAAGCTCAAATATTTTATCTTTTAACATTAAACACATTGGGTCTAGATTCTTAATACACCACTAAAAATTTGTTGAAGCAGGTTTGAAGTTATATTTTAAAAAGTCAAATTGTGTTCATTCTCAAACACATAACTCCCTTATTCAGTTGTAAAACAAATCTTTAATAACATCACTGGCACCAGTGTTTGTGCACCCATGCAGACATGATGCTGTCTACAGCACTGTATACTCCTGGAGCAACAACACTGCCTGTCGGCTTCACTGCTTCCCTGGAATTGGGAAGAGTCGGGCATATAAGACAAACTTAATAAATCTTTCAAAAATAAATGAATGGACAGTTCTAGTCATTTTAAAATGCATATAGCATTACATTTTTAATTTTTATCGACCTGTTCATAAAGACTATTTATTAAGGTCTTTAAAGAAAATGATAGTTCATTCACTTATACTGAGAAAAAATATTACTCATTAAATTAAACAAAATGAAACCAATTTTAAAATCATTTCACTTTTAAGCACTACTTACTTACTTGTGCTAAGAGAAAAATTACAACTATCTGTCCACAGAAAAAATGTCCTATAAACCAAACTCCCACCAATGCACACTAAGTGAAACTGCTTTCAGTCATTAAGTTTTTATGCACTTCTAAGTAGTTCAAGTGCATGAAGAGCTATGTGAGCTGCCTGCTTCTAGACAATGATCTGATACATAAGAAGTAAACAGCTTTTCTCCAACGGGAGTTGGAGAGTCCTTCATAAAAGATCTATTAACACAGAAAAATATAAATGAAAAGACATGCACAAAGATAATTACTTATTGCATTAAAAACAGTCCTATTACCAATAGAGAAATTGATCAACAACCTCTTGTTTTTAATAATGTCAAAGCTCTTAGTTTATCCTACTCTATCTACTAAATATTGTAATGAGACTATCATGGTACCAACCATATTTTTTCAAATATATTAAGTCTTATTTCTACAGTGCAATGTTATCTAAAATTCAATTAGGCATTATCTTAATTTTATTGACTTGATACTACTTATATAACTAATATTTAGATCAATCAAAGACTTTCAACGGGGAAAATAGCTCCACACATTACCTATTCCATCTCTCATCTGGTATTGTTCTAAGAAGAAAAAATAGCTTTTCAAAAATAATCAAGAAAAACAGTTTCTTTTCATTCAACATTAAGTCTTTATAGTTACTTCCACAAAACAAGATTAAATTTAGAAAGAACTTAAAACAGTATTTGGTTAATGTCAGGTTCATTTTAGACTGTGGTTCAAAGTAACTTAAGCAAAGTGCCCAGGTTTCACAACATTGTTGGGTGCAAGTACCATTCAAAGTAACTGTAGCTTTAAGTTGTGCCTCTGAAGCCCACCACCGTGTTCAGATGGTCCTGGCAGTCTTCTTCCCCTCTGCAAACCACCACATCTGCAGACAGCCCCCTTGCCTCCATCCATGTCCAAACTCTTCCAGTTTCAAGACCATGGTGCTTTGTTGTTACTCCGCAATGAGTGAGTCTGGTTCAAGTTTCTACATCTGATTTAGTGGTTCACTGCTTAAAACCATGCCACCAATTATAACAATTATATAAAATATCAGTACCTTATTTTCTCTCATTAACTTTATACAATGTGAACATTCTTAGAGAAATGTAGATCCAAAGCTGAACCAACAAACAGTATAAAGGCCACAGGCTTTACAAACCTCATTACCTGCTCAGTGATTCTCATGTGGAAGTCATGGAAGTCACTGTAACGCCGGTAGGTTTTCCACATCTCCTCAGTGTTTAGGTTGCGCCGGTGTACAGTGATGGCGTACAGCGCGTATGTCTTGCCATGATCATTACAAACGCCTGCCACAGCATATGGGTCATAGTCAGCATATACTAGTCATTTCAAACAAAATGAAGAGAAACAAAAGACACAAAAAGGAGGAAGATGAAGAACAAAAACAAACAAAAAAGACACCATGAAATGAAGAATTTGAAATGACAGATGAAAGAATGGCATCAGAGGATAAAACAGATTCCAGTGCTCTGTGCTCACAAGTTCACGGTCTTCTAACAACTACAACGTAAGAAAAGGTAAAGTCTAGTGATGCCAGTGGCCACTGCAGCTCTTCCTGGGGGCTTTTAGTCATTAAGAATGTTGCCACTGTCTACTGTACTACTCAGAGTTGAAGCAGTGGGGTCTCCTAAACTTCATACACCAGGAACCCTGGAAACATAACAATAGCCTTTACTGTTCATTTGCAGTTAACTAAAACCTGTCCAACTAAAGAACAACAAAAAAGCCAAAGGGTAAGGCTCATCTCCTGGTAGTTCTTTCCTTAGAACTACCAATTACATTCACCAACTCACAAATGGAGTTTGTTCTAGAAAGTTGGCAACACCAGCAAGCAATAAATAAATAAATAAGCCCTCATCCCACTGGCTTTCCATATACCATATAAGTCAGTGAGCCTTTAAAGGTGAAATGCTGTTCTACTTTGTACTAAATCAAGCTCTTCTCTTTCTAAGCTTACTGTTTGACTCTAGCTCAGTAAGGTTCTCCACCTTCCTATGCTGCAACCCTTTAATACAGTTCCTCATCATGTGCTGACCCCCAACCACAAAACTGCTTCATTGCTACTCCATAACTAATTTTGATACTACTATGAATCATACTGTAAACATATGATATACAGGATATCTGATATGCAACACCCAAAAGGGTCCTGACTCACGGGTTGAGAACCACTGCCTTAAGTCTCCAAAACTTCAGTGCCTCTCATGTGTATCTAGTGTGTATATACCTGCAGTAGTGCAAGCATGTGTGTACATTCATGTAGAAGCTAATGACCAACCTCAGATATGTTTCTTAGTCTCTCTACTTTTGATGGAGACAGTCTCTCACTGGAGCTGTTCACAGAACTGACTAACCTAGCTGACCAGCAAGCCCCACGGATACTCCTTTCTCCAGCTGCCCTGCAAGTTTCCAAGAGCACGCTGTACCGCTAAGGTTTGACAGGATACTGGGGCTCTAAGTGACCGCCCTCATGCTTCTGTGGCAAACACTTTACCAACTGAGCCATCCTTTTTCCTCATGGCCTATGGCACCTGCACACTTCTTTCCGCCGTTTTCCTAACATTGCCACATGTGGCAGCCAACATGGAAGTTTGGCCCCTCTACTCAAGTTCTTAACTGGACATCCATCTCAGTTTTAGCCACTGTATTTCTTATTTTACGTTCTCTCCTTGGTTCTTCTTTTCATGCTTACCTTAGGATTTATTCTCCTGAATATTTTCAATATATCTACACACTACTAAGATTGTCACTTCTGATTTTTCAAGAATATAACTTTCCTTACTGTGGCTCCTGTTTCCTCTTGGAGCTGCTTTCTGGTTTTTCTTTCTTTCTCTCTCTTTTTTTTTTTTTTGCTTTTTTCGAGACAGGGTTTCTCTCTCGCTTTGGAGCCTGTCCTGGAACTGGCTCTGTAGACCAGGCTGGTCTCGAACTCACAGAGATCCGCCTGGCTCTGCCTCCCGAGTGCTGGGATTAAAGGCGTGCGCCACCATCGCCCGGCTTGGAGCTGCTTTCTGAAATCCACTTTCAAGCTTGGCATCTCAGAGCTCTGGGCTTATAAAAGAAGGTATAAGGAAAGCTGTTGCCACTCTAAGTGATTTTCACAGCTGGCCTTCTGTATACTTCAATTTAAACGTGCTTGTACTGGTATATACAGACTTTTTTTAATCTTTGTTCTTATTCTCTAGCCAATACAGTACATCAGTGGTTTATATAGCACTTCATTGTACTGGGTTTCCAATCTAGAGATGATCAAAATATATGGGGTCACACGTGAACACTCTATGATTTCATGTAGGAGAACAGAGCATCTGTGGATAGTGTGCTATCTGAAGACTTCTGAAGGCCAGCTACACTAACTCTCTCTGGACTGAGACGCTGGGGTATGTGATGACAAGGACAATGAGATGCAGACACTCATGGCGGCACATAATTGGCGCTTTGCTTTGGAGGACTATCAGATACCATTCCCGACTACGACTTTCCATTTCTCAGTTTTCATACATGAATCTAAACTAAGTCTTCCTAGTTCTTGTGTCTCATCAATCTGTCCTCTACGCCACTGAGTGAAGGACACAGTTCTGCTGTTCCTAAACTGAGGGCATAGAAAGGTCATCCAAATCAGGACAATGGTCTTTATGCTACTGGGAGTCTGGCTGGGCACCACTGCTTCTTCACTCCCAAGGGCTTGTTTCTCCTCATGGCCATGGTACCTGTACACTTCTTCAGCTAGTTTTACAACTGACATATGTGGAAAGCATTGTGGCAGTTTAGGCTATTATACTAACCAAAACTCTAAGACTGATATAATGATAGATTACAATGATTCATTGTGAAAAAAATGAAAGAGAGGTTTTAGAGCTGAATAAATGTTTTGCTGTCTTTCAAATCATCTCACAAAGGAGTTCTATGTACCTTCTTAATTATTTTAATAACATAGAAGTAGGTATCTATATTGCCAAATATACATGAACAAAGTCTCATGCTAAAATGTGCGCTTCCTACTTAAAATTGTCTTTCCTTACCTTTACATATATTATCAATATATTTTATTTGGCCAATGATAATTATACTGATGATAATATTAGTAACAGAAATACTCTGGTCATCACATTCTACATATGCATTTTAGCAATATACAATGCTCACATTATACCGTCAACTTGCTCTTACAGACTTAGGCATATCAAATAATAAATGACTTTTTCATCAAGCTAAAGATTTGGCTTTTTAAAACACAGTGGCCAGATCAATCAAGGATTGGCTTTATCAATTGTGCTCAAGGGCTATTTGAAAAAGATAGCATAGAAGCCAATCAGGCAACTCACTACAACCAACTATGAATTAGTGAGAACAAGAAGACACCAAAGATCAGAAGAGACAGTGAACATGTAGCAAGACACGAGAGCAGCAAGGCGTTGAACTGTAGTTTTATGCTAAGGTCATGAGATCATGGATCAGTGTCCAGTTGGAAAAATAGATAAATAAGCACCCAAAAATGATGCCTGTCACACATAAGCCATTACCAGTAGTTAGATACACCCACATAACTATCCTATGAGACAGGCATTTCTACCAAGGTTCCACTTGACAGGACAAGAAATTCTAGCAGAGACCTCACAGGAGCTCCTCTAACTGGAGCTACAGAATGAAGTCTGAGCCCAGCAACTGGTCAAGAGCTGTGCTCTTAATCCCACAAGATGATACTACTTCCCCAGAAGTTCTATATGTTTGAATGGGGAAAAAAGGCAACTTACTAAAAACGTTTTGCTTTATGCTTTCATGCATTTAAAGGATATATTGTTAAAAATAAACAAATGATAAAACAAGAAACTTAGAACAGCCTAAAAAGAAAAATATTAACACTAAAGACATGGGCACAAATGTTCTCTTCTAGACATAAAATTTAGTATTTCTAAGAAACAAAAATGCCTATTACATGAAAAGACATCCATAAAATTAGAAGACAAGCCAAGAAAGAACATGAAGACTTTCTCTAATTCTTTAAAAATTTATGGAAGAAAAGGCGGGACAAGTGCTTTAAAAGTTAAAGGAAAAATAACGAGACCTCTACTTTAATTGACAATGTGTTCTCTAGTGATATCCCCAAAGAAAGTAAAGTGTGTATTCACTTCACGTAAAAAGTGAAGGATCCACTGACTGATAACTTGTTCCAGAAATCTAGCAGAAAAGAGGAGAAGTGAGTCCTTCGCTTCATTAAGTATAAGAAAACAGAGCCATTTTTTAAAATACAGATCATTATGTTTCAAACTATAATTACATGTCAAAATCTCTTTTCAAAATCTCAAATGTAAATTAAATGAAATTTAATTGAGACATGAATCTCTGTATGATTCATCAAGTATAGAAAATCACTCACTCCTACATTCTAGGACAGTGAGAGGCTGGGGAGAAACCGCCATGAAAACACCATCAGCACCACGTAAGACTACCTATCGCAAGGTCTTAGGCTGCTCAACCCACGAGAGCATCTGCGAGGTTCCATCATAAACGTGCACAAAATCCACTTGTCCCGACTGTCTCTGCCAACTCCTGAGTGCATGAAAGCAAATACAGACCAAGAGCTCTGTGAGAAAGAAGTGGGAATTAGGAAAGGGACTGTCAGCAAGACTCAGGTACGAAGAGGGAAAGACTGGCTCTGGAACTTACTTTAAACGATAAAATGCTTAGAAAGTAAGCATTTTCAAATGTGGCAACCTGAGAGAAGAAAAACATCCAAATACACAAGCAACCAAACATTACAGGACTTAATGAATTTGTCTTAAAAAAAAATCAGAAAACAAGATCCCAAAACAAGCTGAACGCAATCCTAAATGTGCAAGTAACAGGGCTGTACAATCACCCGTCTTTAGTGGGAGCAGCACAAGGCCTCTTACCAGTGTCGGAAATGTAGGCATGAAGCTGGCCAGAATCGTCAGAGGACATATTTGAAAGGTCATCCAAAGACTGGAAAAAAAATTAGGGAATAAGCTTTACAGGAGAAGTACGAGGCATTCTGTATCAAAGGTCTACCATCGCTACCTCCTCGCGTGTGCTTCACACCATGTGCAGGGCCACACACCGAGACCAGCAGACTCTGCCTTTCTCTGAGTGAGCTAGACAGGAGCTAACTAAGCTCCTGTGCTCCTGCAATGGGGAGACTAAGGCTGCAGCCTTGAATCTGAGGCCTGCCAGAGCCACACCCAAGACCCAGTATTAAACAAAATAAAAAAGAAACTAAAAAAACCAACTTAACATATCACAATAGTCTCTTCATTACTTATCCACATACAGTAACTTAGTTTCAATTATAGACAATATAAAGGAAGAAAATTAAAAATTATAACTCTTTACAATAAGAATTCTTAATGGTGAAATACACTTCAGACAGATACATTCCTTAGCATTTTCATTAACTGAGAAATAATCAGTTAACTTATTTTACCTCACACAAAAGGAGGGTAAAGACACCTGCCTCACAGGGTATGTGAGATTGAGAACATATGTAAAGTATTTAGAAAACTATTATAATAATTAGCCATTGTGACTACTTAGCAAACGGATGTAGGTCCAGACTAAAACTTTTGTTAGTAAAGTTTATAATGCTACAAACAAAATCATTACTGACTGATCAACAATTAATTTAACTATTAAACTAGGAAGCTCATATTTTAAATCACTTGGTCACATATATATGCACCCCCACACAAACATATCTCCAAGGCAGACAGGACACACAGAGACAACAAAACCAAGCAACCTGAAGCTGCTCTCTGAAGACCCTGCCTGCAAGGTCCTCCCTTGATGCCCCCACCGCTCGGACACACCGCTGTTCTCCACCTACTCCTTCTGCACAAGGTGCTTATCGCAACACTGTCTTTCCTTTTGGGCACAGGATTTGGTACTTAGCAGTGGAGCATGCACTTTGCCATCTGACTCCAACAAAAACCCCTCTGCAACTACTCTCTAATAAGATTTATGCATTAGTAACAGTTCCACCTTTGTTAGGGCACAGAAAAAGTTAAAATATTTAGGAAAGACATGAAACACATATGCTTTAAGTGTTCCTGTGGCTCATACTACAATGTTTTCTAAACAGAAATTGCACAATCAATAAATTATTATACATATCCAATATCTACTTGTAATTTATAAACTATACATTCTTTCAATAACAGCACAGAAATTCACAAAATAATTTTTCAAAAATAAAGCATAACAATAACAATCCTCTTTTATATTACATATATGACAAAATGATAAAAAAAAAAGCCTCCTAAATGTTGCTGCAATTATCATACATAAGTAATAACAACTAGACTATGAAATTCTAAATGGTAAAACAGTATTAACTTCAGAGTCACATCTAATTTGGAAAAGGTACTGTTTGGGAAAAGAAAATTGTGATTTTAAAACAAGCGCATTAATATCACCCTAAGACCATCAGTTTATATAGTAATCCCTGAGCTAACATTCTTAAACATCTTGCACGGAAAAGAAAATGGCTCATTTGTTCACTTGTTTTCTAATTTTATGTTATGGCAAAATTTAGACTTTGAGCCGGGCGGTGGTGCCTTTAAAATCCCAGCACTTGGGAGGCAGAGGCAGGCGGATCTCTGTGAGTTCGAGACCAGCCTGATCTACAAGAGCTAGTTCCAGGACAGGCTCCAAAACC
>NC_022009.1:79771940-79781155 GCF_000317375.1 Microtus ochrogaster
AAAACAAAAATTTAGACTTCAACATTTTTACTCCCTCTTCACTGCTTTTACGGACTGCTGTCCAGGCTGACACAGTCTGCAGATGCCACTGTGCCCAGCTAGAACTACAAACTTTGTTAGCTCAGCAAACACAAGGGCACCACCGTCTCTGGTGGAGGTGGCAGCAGTCATGCACCTGCTGATCTCAACAGTCATATGTCAACAGTTAATGCATTAAGTGCTTTCGCTGCTCAGTATACTACAATCAACAACTACGTTTAGTTCATAATTCTATTTTTTAAATTTAGCTAGACACTAAAATTTGATTCATATCAGAAAGCAAATATGAGTGACTCCAGCTACACAAAAGCCTAAATTTAAAAGATGTTTGAGCTAAAGATGGCTCAGAGGTTAAGAGCACTGGCTGCTCTTCCAGAGGTCCTGAGTTTAATTCACAGTAACCACATGGTGGTTCACAATCATCTATAATGAGGTCTGGTGCCCTCTTCTGGCCTGCAGGCATATATAACAGCAGAACACTGTATACATGATAAATAAATAAATCTAAAAATTTTTGGTTGAGTGGTGGTGGTACACGCCTTTAATCCCAGCACTTGGGAGGCAGAGGCCAGTGGATCTGTTAGTTCAAGGCCAGCCTGTCTACAGAGTGAGTTCCAGGACAGGCTCCAAAACCACAGAGAGAAACCTAAAAGCACTTACTTCAGACATAAAGAAAAAAAATATCACATTTTATTACTGCTTAAACATTTGTATAAACACTATAAATATGAATATTAGAAAATTTCAAACTGAGAAGTTTCCAAGGTTTGCAAAGTTTATACGTATATGATGTAAATTATTGCTAACACTGAATGTTCTAAAAACAATCCTTTTTCGTTATGACACTCTGAAATATAACAAGTGAAACATTTATAAAGCATTTTAGAAGTTATAAAGAATCTGGCATGCCTATGGCTGCTTTGCTTCAGCTGTTTTGCAAGTTATACTCTATGTTGAAAAAAACATTTACTCAATGAAGTTATTTCCAAATAAGGAACAGTATAGTTCCAATAGATCTCTAAACAAGTCACAATAAACCTCTGAACTTATTAGAAAATTTAAAAGAAAAAAAAGAAAGAAATGCAGGAGTAAAAGTCATCCTTCACCTCTACACTATGAGCTGAGCATTTCACAGAGCACTAGACTCTCTTCCTAACAGTACTCCAGGAGACACGTCATGCAATGGCAAGAGCAGATATACAGGAGAAAGAGTATGTTCATTATGGAAGATACAGCCAGTTATTGCCAGGGAGTTTATATGCTAAAATACTATCATTCTTTATTCTCTTAAATAAGGTATAATTGATAGAAAATTCTGACTACAAAACCCTTTTTGTAAGAACTTGAATTGTTTTGGTGCACACTCTATACATATGTGGCAGCCTGAATGAGAATGTCCTCCATGGGTACACGTGTTTACATGCTTAGCTCCCAGTTGGTGAGCTGTTTGGGAAGGAGTAGCAAGTGTAGTCTTATTGGAGAAAGTCTGTCACCTGGGTGAGCTTTGAGGTTTCCCAAGATCACCCCAGGCCCAGTCTCTTGTTTTGGAATACTTTACTGTGTAAAGATGACATTTGTTCATGCTGCAGAATATTACTTTACCTGTGTAAAGGTGTGTAACATTTGTTTACACTGCATTTGTTTAACAATGTAAGGATGTGTTGCATTTGTTTCATCTAGCCAGCCTAAGCCACCTATTGGTCTAATAAAAAGTTGAATGGCCAATAGCTAGGCAGGAGAGGTATAAGCAGGGCTGGCAGGCAGCATAAATAGGAAGACAAATCTAGGCTCCAGAGAGAAGAGAATTAGGGAGAGAGAGGAACACGCCCAGGGGAAGTCAGCCAGGCAGCTGCTGGCAGCCAGCCATGAGAAAAGCAGTGAAAGTAAGGTAGACAGGAGGGAAGAGAAGGCAGTAAGTCTTGAGGGAAAAGGTAGATAAAGACAAACAGGTTAAATTATGTTTAAAGAGTTAGCCAGAAACTCTAGGCTGAGATTTCAAAACTAATTAGTTTCAATGTCATAGATTTGGGAGCTGGTTGATGGCCCAAAAAGAAATGACCTTGGTACAGTGTCTGTCTCCGCCTGCACATCAAGAGGATGCTCTCAGACACTTCTCCAGTACCGTGTCTGCCTGTCTGATGCCACAATTTTCCTGCATGATCATATGAATTAACCGTCTGAAGCTGTAAGCAAGCTCTCAATTACGTTTTCTTCTAAGAGCTGCCTTGGTCAGTGTCTCTTTACAGCAACACAACAGTAACTAAGCTGAAAGTTATTTAACAATTTACTATTTCTTTTGAAAGTGAGAGAAAAGTGATTTAAAGCTTTAAGGGTAATAAATATATGAATATACCGTTTAAAAATGATAAAAATAATTCCTTTTCTTTTTTCTTTTAAAGACATGACCTCACTATATAGCCCTGGCTGGCATGAAACTATGTAGACCAGGCTGGCCCTGAGATTACAGAGATACCCCTGCCTCCAATTTGGGATAAAGAAATCAGTTCCTTTATAAAATTCAACTGCAGCTATGCAGGTTTGATCTAATCACCATTTATTTATTTATTTATTTATTTATTTAATTATTTAATTATTTATTTATTTATTTATTATGTATGCAATATTCTGTCTGTGTGTATGCCAGAAGAGGGCACCAGATCTCATTACAGATGGTTGTGAGTCACCATGTGGTTGCTGGGAATTGAACTCAGGACCTTTGGAAGAGCAGGCAATGCCCTTAATTGCTGAGCCATCTCTCCAGCCCCCTAATCACCATTTCTTAAAGATGAAACTCGAAGTTACAGATGGATGCCTTACAGACTCAGCATTTCTTTAAAAGCACAATGTCTTTCCCCTCTGTGGGGCAGCTTGACGTTTCTCACGCGCACCAAAAGCCTGCCATGGTATTTTCACTACAGTACCTATAAGTAGTACTTACCAAATTTATACTTCCTGTAGGAGATCCATTAAAAGATTCTACAAAAGAAAAATAAAGATTAACACATAGCAAAAAAGTTCAAAGTTGTTACTTTATGTAGGTCTAAAGGTCAGTAATACAGCTCAATAAGAGCAGAGAGACAAAACAGAACTGTTTTACACTTCTAAATACCTAACCCTTAACTCTCCAACTACCATGCCAATTTAACACTGAAATGAGAATCTGCACACCCGACGGCACACACACACTCCCAGGTGAGCACTAGGTCACAACACTAACTGTTTTCACTCGGTCTCTCATGTGTCACATGCTGTTTAATGCAATGCGAGTGACTCCATTTCCAGGCAAGAACCTAGAGCAAAGCACATTAGGTAACTGCAGAATTATTTCTGACTTCTGTCTCTGGGGATTAAAAATATATCAATAGTATCAGTCTTCAGTGTGAGATACAAACACAGGTTTTTAAAATATCTAATTGTCCATTGTTTCATCATAAATTCAGCAAAAAACATTGCAGTCTAGTTGATGAAATCATTGCATGTAATGCCATTTAGTTAAGCAATCATGATGAGAAAATAATTTTGTAATGAATGTTGGAAATATATAGCTAGGCTTGATGATGTGTGCTTATAGAGACAGAGACAGAAACAGACAGGAGAAAAGTGAGCACAAAAATGCCAAGACTCACAACTTTGTATACCTATTTGGGGGAAAATGCAAGTGTTAGAATAAGAACAAAAAAATGTAAGTAAACATTAGCAATTAAGTAGCAACTATTAACACTAATGGCGAACAATGATGTTTTCTTTCCCTTTGGGTTTTACTATGTATCTAAGCAAATTAAACTTTCAGTTATGGTGTCTCTGCTATGGTAAAACATTACTCATATACAATTTAAAGTTAATATACCTTTTCCAGGTCTTAGTAAATGTATAAATTTCATTAGTTAGATGAATCTTCAAATAGACCACACTACTTGTGCAGTTCTAAGAGGAGTAGCTGCTACCGCCTTCTACCCTCAACAACTTGTTAAACAAAGAACATTTCTTAGCTCCCCAGAACTCTGATCACAAAAAATAAAAATGGGAAATTTCATCTAGAAATATTATTGGTTTATAATCAGATGATTCCTAAAGTAAATAAATATACCGACTGTTTCCTGTCCCTTCTGTGGCGTGGCAATCTCTTTTGTCTTGTCACTAAAGAAAGGTTTCCAAACTACAGAACAGTACACAGAGATGTAAGAGGTAGGAGCTCAACTGAGAATGTGAGGCCAAGGGGCTGAAATCCATGGCTAGAAGACAATAAAGCTGACAGCCATTTAAAATCATGATCGAAAAATAAAATAAAATAAAATCATGATGCAGATTACACAATTTTATAATTTAAAAATTTTATGATTTTAAAACTGGCTTTCAAAATTATTTTCTGGGTATAAAAATCTATCAGTTAAGATATGAAGGTATCAGAAAGCACTGAAGCATTATCCTAAAAAGACACACACATAAACATGGACAAGAAGACAGCTTAGCAGATAAAGAGTGATGGCTGCCACGGCTAAGTTAGAAACCCAGAACAACAGCTGAAAGGAGAGAACTGACCTGCAAGCAATACTCTTGACATCCACAGGTGTGACATATGCACATATGTATGACACACACACACACACACACACATGTGTGCACACACAAACACACACACTATATAATTACAAACTACAATTAGTAATTTAATCTGGAGTCAATCAACAACTGATGCATGAGAGAAGTGTGTTCACAGTCTTAACCTAATTTATGTTGACAATAAGACTGACTGGGTAGAAAGTGAGTTAAAACAACATGCCAATTCTACCCACATAGAACATATAAGCTCTATTAGTATCTTCAGTCATATAGCACCTAGGTAACTTGATCATAACTCAATTTATCTTGTTCCATTCCAAGTTACACAACAAACCCACTTTAAAATTACCAAGATAATTTTCAAATGGATGAAATTAATAGTAAAGACTTTACAATAGTTATTTTAGCACGGTGAGCTGACAGACTGCTTTCTCAAACTTCACAGAAGAGCTGCCATTTTCCAGCAGCAAAGAAACACAGATAAACTGTACAGCTCCACTCCTCCTCTCCGGAGCTACAAAGTGTGACAGCTCAGAAAATAAATCCCTCCCTTAGCTACACACTCATAGCTTGAGCACTCCAGTGAATTAATGCACTGAATCGTTGTGTCCAAAAGTCTATGCACAAGTAAGTGGTCATAATCAAAAGATGTAATTAGTTCTACATTTTCCAATTTCCTTTATCTTTACATTGCTTATTTATTCAGAACATAGTAGAAAGCTGTTCAAATCTTAGATAGCTAATTGCTCCTTAACAAAGTTTCCAAATGTAATCACAGTAAAACAACCACTGGACCTAGGAACTCATGTCCAAAGGCCTCGTGGTCTACCAAAACAAGGATTTACAGCCTTTATGTGTGTGCTTTAACTCATAAAACATTTTCACACAGAGAAGTTTATTTAAAAATGATGACTTAACTACTGTATGATATAGGATAGTACAACTGAGCAAATGAGGCTTACAGTGAATAAACTATCTGACATAAGGAGTAAGCCATAGAACCACGTACCAACCTAAGCACACCCTGCACTTACTCGTGCACATCACTACAACACGCTGGTAACTCTCAGGATCAGCATTTGAAAAGAAGTAAGCAGCTGGAGAAATGGCTGGGGGTTTTCTAGGTTGAAAGAAGGCGCCCACAATGTGTGAGCTCTAGACATGGAGAGGAAGCAAACAGCTCACATTGCACATGGCTTTACAGCGGGCAGCTTCAGAGCACCTGCTCTCCTCACTTGGTCCTCATGGTTACTGAGTACAAAAGGGAAATCATCAGAAAACTATTTTGGATGATCCATGTTAAAAAAAATTCTTATTCTCATATTCCCTTATAAGCTTTAAAATATAGTACAGTTTACATTTGGGTTTAAAAACAACTTTTATCATGTTTAAAAGGTCACTCTTTTGGTAATTAGAATGCATACTGAGACACACAAACACACACACCAACACACACACACTCAGAAACACACTCATTTGCTACCACCTTACCTCCATCCCCATCGTCTGATCCTCTGAAACTAGGATCTTTTAACATGTCAAGCTCAGCTAACATCCGCACATAGAGTGCATTCTGCCTGAAGGAAGGATAAAATCTTTCATCCCGCAGCATCAATTCATATACCTGTTGAAATAATTGAGGTATTCAAAACAATACATATTAATTAATGATTTTGCTACATAAAGTATCACACGGCTACACTATTTTTCTATAATATATCATAAGTTAAAAGGTGTCAACAATAAGATAGTTTAATAACTACTATGATATTCTGAACCCTCCAGCGACTAAAAGGTTCCTACCTTAATAAATGTTATGTGATATTATAACATTTTTATGCTCTTGGAAGTAGTGCTTTCTAAGAAACAAACAAATACATATATGAAGATATATTAAGATGAATTTTTGAGGCATGCTTTTTTATATACAGGTATCTACTTACTGAATTCTTAGACAAGTATCTGGCTCTTACTTCATATTAAACAAAGCAACTCAAAATAAGGATTTTTCTAAATGGTCAAAGAAATAAAATAGTCATTTATATTACTGCAGCTAAGAGTTTTTACAACTCTAGTACCTTTCTAGTAACTATTCTACCTAAAAAAAACAAAAACAAAAAACAAAAAAAAACTTGTATGTACACAGAAATACTTTTTCAAGAAACATGAGATATGAATACCTTTCTTTGAATGTCATCAAAGATTTCTGGAGTTGGATCTTCATGATTCAAAGTATCTGCTAATTTTGCTACTAAATAGTCATCAACAATAACTCTTGGAGATGCCTAACAGAGAAAAATATAATGATCTTTGTAATTCCTAAATATTCACAGGAGATAAGAGGAGTTAATAACAGGATCACATCGCTTAAAGTGGTCAGCAGACAAGAAGCTTTACCAATGGCACTGAGTATTTAAGAAAGCTAAAATAGAGCTACAGTGTTTTGTTCATCCTGTATGTTGCAAAAGACTAACAAAGAATTTTTTTAAGACTTGCTTAATTATGTGTCTAAGTATTTCTTTTGTGTATTATATGTACTCCTAGTGCCCACAGAGTTCAGGAGAGGGTGCTGTACACCTGGAATGGGAGTTCTAGACAATTGTGAGCTGCCCTGTGGGTGCTGGGGATCGACCCAAACCTTCTGGAGAACAGCCAGTGCTCTCACCTGCTGAGTCATCTTGCTAGCATTGGCAGACAGATTTGTTCTTGATTTTTATTGAGCAAATTTGTTCTATACATTACTCCAGAATTGGAAAAAATGGAGATAATCCTACCGAAGGTTATTCAAAATCACTATTAAGGATTAACAAAGATTTACTTAAGACATAGTTACACAGTGTTAGACAGGATACACTATTCACAGGAGTTAAATCAGTCAAGCCATCAGTAGTTAGGTAATTATGACATGACTAATTTGACACCAGATAACCCTTCCGAATGTCTACTAAAAGACTACCATTATCCTAAATCCACTTTAGTGACCAATGTTGGAGGCAAAGTCCCAATGTGATATGGGAACAAAATAAATCTTAAAGATAAACCTTTTACTAGAATGTTCATTTCAAAACATATGCGACAGATGCAGAAATACGAAACCTGACCTTTCTTTTCAAATGGTGCTGGGACTGAGCTGAAGGCCTTGTGCAAGCCAGACAACTCTGTCTGCAGTCTCCTCTATCCTACTGACTTCTGTCTAGCACGGCCCTGAATCTGAAGGAACTACCAGTCTCGACTTCCATGAACTTGGACATCCTAATTTGATTTTATAAAACTGGATTCCTCTCCTAAACAATGAGAATCCAAATGCACAGGAAGGCTATCCTTAGGGTTAACCAAGGTGGGGTCACTTAAGCCATCATGCCCAACACAGGAAGGACCACACTGAGTATTATGAATGATACTGCCTAAGACAGAAACAGTGACCACAATAAATGCTTACCTTCTCAGACAAATACTGTTCATAGATTCCAACAGCAGCTGCTCTTAGCAGACCTTTGGTTTGGTTGGTCTGCTGTTTCCCATCTCTCTGATGACTTGATAAAACTTCTAGCTGCTGCTGAGCTGTAACCCGGTAGCCTTCTACTGTCATCCAGAAGAAGAGATGTGCCTGACCTCCAGTTTGCTGCATGTAATCTACCAAACAAAAGCATAGCAACAGTTATTAACGTCATACTTTAGGTTCATATTACTGTTTGAAAATAAGAAGGGTTGTAGTTTCAAATATCCAAACTCTAAGTGGACCAGAGAAAGTCCACGAGCACCCAGTGAACCCTACTGAAAGAATTACGAGCAAACAACTGAGGAAAGCTAAGGTCGGGAGACAGTCTCTCCAGGGAAGAGCACACTACCTGGTCATCTAATACTAAACGGTCAGCCCTGAAAACAAACCTGAGTAACACCACACAGAACAAACAGGGTGTATGCATGTGTTAAGGAATGTATATGTATATGCAGATCGTGCAGAACAATAATTAATGCAAACAGAGATCACTAATTTGAAAGAGAGCAAGGTGGGATATATGAGAGGATTTAGAAGGAGAAAATGATGGAATTATATTCATCTCAAAAGAGAAGAAACAAGTAAAAACAAAAGGTTTAGAAAATCTCTAATGTCAAAAAGTAGCTATAAATTGGTTAAGCTAAATAACAATTACATAGGAAACAGGAAAGCTTTTCCTATTTGTTTTTGAGAGAATCTCGCTAGCCGTTCAGGCTGGCCTGCAACTTAAGGTCTTTTCCCACCTAATCCTTCTGAATACGGGTATAAATGGGATGTTTTGAGGATAAAATTCCTACTGAATTTGCTATATAAGACTTTATATAAGTAACTATTTCATCAACATTTATTTATTCTGAATAAAGATTAGTAATTAACATGTAATTTTCTAGGTATATTAAAATTAAGATTAACGTTGTATGAAACCACATAGACTTTGATCACACAAATAATGATTCAAAGATTCACATATGCTGGTTATGTTTACCAGATAAAAATAATTTTAATGGCCGGGCGGTGGGGGCACACGCTTTTAATCCCAGTACTCGGGAGGCAGAGGCAGGAGGATCTCTGTGAGTTCGAGGCCAGCCTGGTCTACAAGAGCTAGTTCCAGGACAGG
>NC_022009.1:79781273-79784901 GCF_000317375.1 Microtus ochrogaster
CAGAGAAACCCAGGCACGAAAGAAAGAAAGAAAGAAAGAAAGAAAGAAAGAAAGAAAGAAAGAAAGAAAGAAAGAAAGAAAGAAAGAAAGAAAATAACCATTCAAATTCATTAATATTTTAAATTGTTAAACTTCAAGCAAGATAGCAGAATAAAAAGACAACTCCACCATGAAGGACAGGCAGAGTCTGTCTGATTGTCTGATGGAACTCTGAAAGGAAAATTCTGGGGTGAAAGCTGGGTGGCTGAGGTAGACTGAGGGGCCACTGGCAATGGCACCAGGATTTATCCCTACTACTTTACTGGCTTTTTGGGAACCCATTCTCTTTGGATGGATACCTTGCTCTGCCTAGATATAGTAGGGATGGCCTTGGACCTTCCTCAAAGCACTGTGCTTTACCCTCTCTGAGGAGTGGATGGGGTGGGGAGGGGAGAAAGGTGAAGGGAATGAATGGGAGGAGGGGAAGGAGCGGGAACTGGGATTGGTATGTAAAATGAAAAAAAAGTTTGTTTTGATAATAAAAAAAAAAATTCTGAAAGCCAGGATAAAGATCTGGGGAGGATAAACTGGCTGAAATGTAAAATGGCACAATCTCTGAAAAATAAGTATAGTGGTTCGTCAATGAACGAGCAAGACAGTTATGACTGACTACTTGTATATACTGTTACATACGTGAAAGAACGTAAAGAATCTCAAAAAGCTGCTTCTGCATACATACACATTACAAACTCACGCTCACTAGAAGAACGATGAAAGCAACCCAACATTCCCATGGGGATAAGTGGATATACAAAAGGTACTGAGGGGCAGGGGAGGTGAGCCCACGTGTGTGTATGTATGTGACACCCTGGGAAAGGAGGAAAATTCTGACATATGCTGTAACATGGAAGACACCTGGGGATGTGCTAAGAATGGAAGCTGATCTCTTTCAAAATTGATAACAGAAGAACCACTTTAGAGAGATGGCAGGATATTAAATATCACTGGACTATACACTTAAAAGTATCATATTTTAGAGTTTTTGGGTTACTTGTATTATACCACAAATTTAAAACCAAAAGAATTAATGTCTATATTATTTAAATAAAGTTTTACCTACCCATAAAAAATTGTAGTGCAACATTGTCTACAAGAATGCTGTCCAGAGGGACTGTACAAAGTTTGCCAAAGTTTGCTGCCAGCTTCACAGTATTTATTTCCTACAGACACAAACGGATCATCAGTCATTAGGGTCGGATGTTTATAGAAATATAAGGGCAATGGAACATTCTATCAAAATGTGACAAACACTCCCCTTTGCATGTATGTTGGTTCCCAATAAAATACTCTGTTGAGAGACTCTAAATCCCTACTCATTTTAAGAAATAGTTATCAAATAATCACTTAAAATGTAATAAGCGTTAATTGTCCCCAATATAAAATAACCTTTATCACTGTATTTTCATGTATTCTCTATTTCCACACATTCAGTGTACAACAAGCACCTCAGGAGATGAAGCCAAGAGTATGTTTGAAGGCTTTTCATTTCCATGTGGAGGTGAGAGGTTACTTCCGTGGCTGCTCTCTACCTAGCTTAAGAAAGGACCCGCGCTGACCCTGAGCTCACCGCCACCTACAGTAGCACTCGTCACTACTCGCTATACTCGTCACTACTCGCTACTGCATTTATCCCATAGAAAAACCATTTCCAAAGAGCAATGCTACTTTTAACAGAATAAAACCTCTGCTACTGATAAAGAAATTTTCTTTTCAAATTATATAAATAGTGAAGTACATAGTCAAAGCAATAGAACAAGATGGCTACCTACAAAGAGAACTTTAGAGAAAAGGTTAAAAATGTCAGTAACATCTGGCGTCAGGCACTGTGTCGCATACAGCGATCCTGCTGGGTACTATCACACCTGATTGTACAGACGAAGAAAACAAACATCAGAAAGGCTGGCAACTGTCATAACTGATGATGCACGTGGCAGGGCCCAGCCCACTGTGGGCAGCACCATCACTAGGCAGTTGAGTCTGCGCTGTGTAAGGAACTAGCAGAGCGAGCCAAGGAGCAAGTCAGGAGGCACTACTCGTTTGTGATTTCTGCTCCAGTCCCTGCCCTGCCTTCTCTTCATTGTGGACTGCGACCTCGAAGTGAAAGTCAGAGTCTTTCCTTCCTCAAACTGTTTCTGATGAGTGTTTATCAGAGCAGCAAAGGATAGAAGACACATGCCTTCCGCACTTGTCTCCAGCCCCCTCCAGCGGTCTGCATGCCAACTCACTCAAACACTGTGGCTAGCAGCAGACCAACATAGCATGCTGCACCATACCTGGCAGGACGATGTTCACATTAGATGTTGGCAGTGCGGTGCTGATGCTACACATACTACCACATCACTCTCGATAAGCTCATCAGCAGTCCCACAAATTAAACCTCTGTTGCTTCTAACAGTCATCGTCAATATCTGGGTGCTTCTGGAACAGTTATCAGCGTCACCTTCTCATCATCTAAACTTCACTTACTATCACTTAGGACAGACCTCCAGGTCCATGGCTCCACAGATATCCATCCGCAGGCCAGGAGCACTTCCAGGCAGTGCTGTAATCAACCTTCCTGAACTGCTTTACAAAGTATCAACTGTGCTCTAGCAAATGAAGCTATTTCTTTGGGGGGCAAGCTCCAGGACCTTAGTTCAGATCCCCAGGACTCACATGACAAGGCTGCAACCCAAACACTGGGTGGGAGCGTACATACAAGGGTTTCTCAGAGCTCAGCGGCAGGTGAGTTCCAGGTTCACAGTAATGTAGAAAGCAACCACGGAAGGCACCTCTAGTCTGTACATGGCCTTGAGCATGTGTATGCACATACCCACACGTTTTAAGTCCTACTGTGACTTTTTGCCACAGACTGGGGTTTTATTTACAGCTAGGCATTATTTCAAAAGTATTTTATACTTACTTTGCCTGACTGTAACCGCTGTATTCTTGAGTCACATACTTTCTTTACAAATAATAAGCTATTTATTTGATTTTTAATAGTGTTAATATCTGAAAGAAAAAAATCATTAGGAGCTAAAAATGGTTGTGATATTTCAAAAGTACTTAACACACTTATTATTTACAAAACAATCAATAAAGCAATTTTGCTTCAATAAAAAACAATGTAAAACTTTTCATAAATCATTTTCTTTCAAATAAACCATACCTATTATCTTTAGGGACAACTGCAATAACATCATCTTCACGTTCACTCTAAGAACATGTTAGTACAGGAAGGAAGACTGAATTTGAGCTTTAAAACTAGAAGTTGATGATTCCATTACATAAATTAAAATTGTTATTAAGGATCTGATAGTCCTTGAAGAGAACCCTGTTCAGAGTGAATCACTTACCATCACCAGCTGTATCTAAAGATCTAAGGTACTGTAGTTCCTCTGCCGCCTTATCTCTGACTGCTTCTAACTCTCCAATATTGTCACTTAATTTAATAATGTTCATAAAGGCCTCATAGTTGCAATTTGAATCACGGATCTGAAAATAGAGTTTTAAAGGACAGGTAGGAGAGGATTACTTATTAGGAGAAAATTTCAGCACTGAATGAAGCCATAGGTCAGGCACCACAAAAAAAAAAAAAAAAAAAAAAAAA
>NC_022009.1:79785001-79786578 GCF_000317375.1 Microtus ochrogaster
TAACAAAAATGATTAAGCTAAACATACTACAAACTGAAGAGCACAGAGTCATGCTCAGAAAGAGTGCTGACAGCAAGGAAATCAAGGTGGGTGGAGGTGAAAAGGGAAGGCCTCAAGAGCAGAGGGTGAGCAGCAGGGATGGGGTAGGAATTCCATAGTGTTACAAGGGTTCCAGTTTTGGCTCTGAAGGAAATTAAACAGAATAGGACTAGAGACAATATACTATGATGCTATATAAACACCAAACGCAGGCAATAAGTAGAGAAGAAAAGAAGGCGCAGGTAACACATGCAGCAGGAGTAGTGGGGGCTCTGGTAAGAAAGGTATGATAATGTTCTTTGTGCAACATCTTAAAGTTAAAATGTGTTTGTTACGAAGAGTACCGAAAGCTGACAAATCAGAGGAGAGTGGGGAAGGAAGCCACAAAGGGCTGCTGTAAGCTATGGCCTGAAGGACAGTGACGCTCAAGCTACTGCAAAGCAAGACAAGAGAGAGACCACAAGAGAGGTCTGAGTATGCTTTAAGGCATTATTCAAGAAAATCAAGGCAAATATATGATTTACAAGTCACTGACAGAGAGATGAGAGTCAAGACCACGAGGCTGCATGGGAAGTGTAGAGAACGAGTATGAACTGAAAAGGGAAGCTGTCACAGAGCTAGCAAACTCAAAACAGCAAAAGACAGAAAGGGCAACATTTGAAATAAAAGATGCAGTGTGGTAACTAAGTGTGGTATGGTATTTCCTCCTGAGAAGCATTTCCTCCAGGAGGGAGAAGAAGGCTCACGGGCCTGAGAAGGTAAGTCAGTCTCATGCCTGGGAAGGCTGTGTCTTGGACGGTTCTCTAAACACTCTCTCCAGCTCTATGGAGCAGGCACTGACTGCTGGATGAGGAAGAAAAACACAGACTAGCCCAGACCAAAGGGTTTCTCATAAACTTGCAGAGCTGCCTCTAAGACCTGCAGTTTTTTTTAAGTCATCAACCATGTTGGGGTGGTCTATTCTGTTCTGCACTGGCTTTTAAACATCCTGTTCCCTGTAAGTAACCTTTTGCCCACTCCCCTACTAGAAGTCCCATAGAGACTCACTGGCTCCTTTGGTGTAATTCTTAGTTTGGTCTGCCATGGGCGCCCTTTCTGCAGTAGACAAGTGCACGCCGCGGCTCCCAGGAAAAGTGTCCCACACAACACCAAGACAGTGTTGTGTAGAGGGCAAGTGATGGGAATATAAAAACAGGAAAGCCACAAAGACTACAAGGCGGAGTAGGAGTAAGTGCAGAGACAAAATGAGCACCATGACCTTGTGATGAGGGCAGACGCTCTCACCACAGCACACTCAGCAGCCACTGGAGAGGAAGGGAGAATAAAACTATATTAGACATAATCAGGCTATGCTATCAGTCGGTGAACGACGGGGCATTTACCAACTAAGCAATAGTCCCGACTAGGCACAGCCACACGAAAGCAGCAGAGCACCTGTGCCGCCTGTCGTTCTCATCAGAAAGTCCGGAACCACAACAGCAGACACAGTCGTACCCGGACGCTTGCTTCTCATCAGAAAGTCCAGAAGAACCACAACA
>NC_022009.1:79787103-79796959 GCF_000317375.1 Microtus ochrogaster
GAACCACAACAACAGACACAGTCGTACCCGGACGCTTGCTTCTCATCAGAAACAAGCAGAGCAAAAAGACAAACTTATTTTTCCAACCACTCATCTTTAAAACTACTAAAAACTGTCGAACACTCTAGAGGAAATGGAAATATCCTGGAATCGTACAGTAAAACCTATTTTATGGTAAGCAAAGGTTCATTGAGCTTGATGTCAATTATGTCCATAAATCTTGAAAATCATACAAATACTATAGGAAACTGTTCAGAATAAAATAAAAACAAAGTGATATTTAGAATTATAAAAAATAAAGATCATTAAAAATGCTACATTTGTGGTGGGTACTCGAGTTTTATTTTTCCTTAGGTTTTTTTTTTTTTTAAAAGAAATTATGACATAAAAAGTCTAAGTTGCATTACAGGGTGAATTATCTATGTCCAGATAAATAAACACACAAGACTAGAGTTCACAGCTGAGATGCTCTGCTGGCCAGGCTCACACTGGACATGAGAGGGTGAGGCACTGCTGGATGCATTCGTTGATGTGATTCATTACAATTTTTACAGCGGCCACTAAAATAGCAATAGTAATGCCATAATACTAAAGAAGATACTAGAAATGTAGAGACTAGATAGCTTCATTTCTTTAATATTCTGTTGACTGATCACTCTGATCTCCAAACTACATTTTTACTGCTAAAAACCTGTTTCGAAGACAAGTCACAATTTTAAGAGGTACTTACCATCCATATGACATATTGATTAATATAATCAGGATCACTGAGTTGATTTATTAATGGAAGAAGAATTCCTCGTGCAAGGATTTCCTAAAAATAAAATTAAAAAACAGACAGCTCAATTGTCTTCTCAAATCTAACCAGCATAAATTTTCTGAAACTACAGTAAGTTATGGAACATGGAATCACTGCATTATCAAAGGTGTGCTACCACGCCCACGCTAATCAGCGAGATAAAAGTATCAATACCAACTGAAACGCATCCCTAGGAGGCCCACACAGAAGAGGGAGCCCATGCCTGATACTACCTGGAGGGCCAGGAGCCAGAGGGTACATGGCCCAAAGACCAAGGATAAAAGGAAACACGACTGGCTAAATAAATAAATAAAATAATGAAATAAGTCCTAAGGATACTCTGCTATACTTGTAGACCAAAGCCCAGAATAACTGTCATCAGAGAGGCTTCATCCAGCAAATGATGGGAGTAGATGCAGAGACCCACATTAGATGGAGGTGGGAGAGAGAGATTGACAGGAGTGGAGAG
Source organism: Microtus ochrogaster (assembly GCF_000317375.1). Lineage (NCBI taxonomy): Eukaryota > Metazoa > Chordata > Mammalia > Rodentia > Cricetidae > Microtus > Microtus ochrogaster. The sequence continues at coordinate 79,788,372 of NC_022009.1, forward strand.
GGGAAACTGAAGTCAGGGTGTAATATATGAGATAAGAATGGATAATAGATAGACAGACAGACAGACAGATAGAACAAGCCACAACACTATGAAAACCAGAGGGGAATAAAAAACAGTAAAAGAACACCTCTGGAATATTAGTATTTGTGTGAATTTTTAAAAGACAAAGTATTATATAAAGGTCTGTATGGATCCAAGCATCTATACAAATGTATTTTATAAAACGAGAAGTCACTCATCCCTTTCACAACTGTCCACCTCAAGTGATGAGACAGACAAGCACCAGGTGGGGTCAGCACTGGCTACATCCTGGCAGCTGGTATACAATGTCTTCTCTATCTGACTATTTTCCCAATAAAAAACGTGAAAAGTAAATGACAAAATCTACTCACATACTCTACATACAGTCCCATTTTTAGCAGTTTTTATCACCTTATCTATTAAAACTCTGTCTTCCTCCTAATGTCTTACTAAAGAATCAATTATGCTTTGTGTCTTTCACACCATGCATTTCCATCCCATTCATTTCCCCGGCCCTTTGTATCTACTCTGCCTTTGTAACACGCCCCCAACAAATAAAATAAAACTTCAGAGGAAAAAAGGAAAAGAAAGAAAAAATAGTGAGTCACACAGTAAATTCTTTTATCCATATACCTGTACGTGCAAGTGTTCACTGCAAACAATAAATAAAAATGGAAAAAATAAAAACATAAAATTTGCATATTAAAAAATACTCTGGGCAGCTGCGGGATATCCCAGAGGAGTGTCAGTGAGGATCCAATGATGTGATGGTATACACCAGACCCAGGACTCACTGATGGACAAAATGATATACTGTGTGACACACTCAGGCTCCTAATGCCAGAAGGACGGATGGAGAGGTGTTGGAGAGGTGGGAAAGATGGAGAAGCAAAGAGAACTTTTTGGGTTTTATCTTCTTTGTTTGCCTGCTTGCTTTGGTTTGATGTTTTCAAATTTTCTTTTGCATAGCACTGTAGGGGTAAGGGAAGGATATGGGGACATTGGAAGGTGAACAGAATCAGTGTGCATGATATGAAATTCCCAAAGAATCAATAAAGAAATTATGCTTTTAAAAAAAAGACTCAACTATCCCACTAAGTCTGCCCTGATCCTTTTAGCTAAAAGGTTTTCCACGTCCAAGTTTCAAACACATCTGTATAGGTTAACAGAGAGTCATCTATAATAGTCAAGCTTGTAGTCATGTTAGTTAGATTTTTGAGATGTACAGAGATGTATAGGGATTTTTCAAATCTTTCAGAGACCTTCAGCATATGGTATTTAAAGTGTTTTAAGAATTTAGGATGTTTCATGATAGTGAGACACATCTGCTCTTGGCAGCACTAAGAGGAAGATGGGCATTGAAGAGGCTCCTTATGGAGCTTGTTAGCCATTTGGACAAGAAACTGCTCTTGCCTGGACTGCTAGTTGGCATGCTATGTGAACTGAACATGCAGGACCCACAGAGAAAAGACTGCTGAACTTGCTTAAAGGTAAGACAATACTTTGGGGTTCCTGCTTCATGAAAGAGTCTGCAAGTGACTGACAAACTGCCAATATAGACAGAACTATCTTTGAAATTTCCTGCTTCATGGAAAAGACTGCTGGATACTATGGGCCTGTAGGCTGAAGATGGATGTCCTAATGGTACAAAAGAACTTTGGATGATTGTCCAGGCAGCAAGATGTCTCTGTCAACTCTATAGAGTTTTGGAAATTGCTTACAATGAACTTACTGTTAAGAAAGAAATGGGTTAAATTAAGATATAAGTGTTAGCCAATAAGAAGTTAGAGCTAATGGGCCAAGCAGTAATCTAACTATTTCAGTTTCTGTGTGATTATTTCGGTTCTGGGTGGCCGGGATGAACAGCAGCTCCCTCCAACACAGCTATGCCTGCATTTATTGTGTTTGTGTCAGCACTTTCTCATCATGTCTTACATCTCTGACACCGCAGCACTACCTAGAAACTGGTGTGTAAATGGAATTCCTTAACTGACCTAGCTACTTACTTTATATTTACCAGTCCTCTGCGATGTTTAAGTCCAAGATGGGCATTTATTTACATGAATGACAATGAAGGCTTAAGAACTTAGGACTGATGCTACTAACACAGAAATTTTTAGTGGCATAACCATTCCTTGATGCATGTGATATGTTGTCATCAAAATTCATTTTTTGAGAATACTGGTGATGTTAACTTAATATTCACTTTCCTAACTAAAAGCCCAATTGATTCTCTTGGCAGATCTCTAGTTTATCAGTACCATTTGTTTTCATATACACATAAATATAGTCATATATATGTTTATATAACACACAAAGACGTCTGTCTTTTTCTTTAAAGAAATATTTTGTATAATCCTGCATGAATAAACAGTTTTGCCAACAGCTATTACCCCAAGATAAATTAATAATTTTAACAAGCAGTAATCCAGGCACCAGTAATTTCTAGAAATTGAGATTCTTTAGAGTTCTAGATTGTAAGGAATATAGTCAATTTCTAACTTTTTGTTTCCTTATTTTACTTCTAAGACAGGATCTCAAGAAACAGAGGGTACCTCAAACATTCTATGTTGATGTTGTATTCCCCTCTGCATGCTATGAATATGTTTATTAGCATTGGTTAATGAAGAATCTGCTTTGGCCTATAGCAGGTCAGAATGTAGCCAGGCTGGAAGAGAGATCTAGATAGAGTAGGTAAAATCAAGGAGAAAGATGCCAGCTACCAGCCATAACCTTACTGGCTGGCCACTGCCTCATGGTAATACACACATTAATGAAAATGGGTTAACTGAAGATGTGAGACTTAGATAATAAGAAGCCTGAACTAATAGGCCGAACAGTGTTGTAATTATAGTTTCTGTGTTATTATTCAGATCCGAGCGGCTTGGAAATGAAAGAGCAGTCTCCATCTACTCTATGTAGCTGAGGATGACCCTCAATGACTAATCCTCCTGCCCACGCCTCCTAATGTTCGATACTAAAGGCATGAGCCACAATACTCTTTTTTAAAAATATATTTCAAATTTCTTTCTTCAAATTCTGTTTCTGACCCACATGTTCAAATTTTAAAATTGAATTTTAAGCAGAAAATTCAATCCCCAAAATCATTTTTCAGAGTTTCTTTTCAAAATAATAGATTGAAAATAACTGTGATATTAGGCTTATTATTTTTTAAAAAAAATCAGTGCAGTAGTCTTAGAAAATTACTATGGTCTTTGAAACTCTCCTTATACAATCTGGCTAGTCAAAGTTTGTTACAGGACTCTACTGTAACCTGCAATCCATGCAGCACCACAGCAGGTAGCCTCTGGCTTGCAGTTCTGAGTTTAAGACCCCACATTCCTCTCACTTTTTTATTACATATGTAGGAGTGCACACACAGAAGCACACAACTCAGCACTTGTAGAGAGCAGAGGAAAACCTGCATGGTCTCCTCCCACTGTGTGGGGAGAAATACTTGCATGGTCTTTCCTTCCACTGTGGGGGCTCTGGAGACTAAACTTAGATCTTCAAGCTTGGTGGCATTTCCCTTTACCCAGTGAGCCTTCTTGCTGGCCTAAGACCTCAAATTTCTAAAGGACTGCCCCAAATGCCAATATGAAAACCTGACATAAAGTTACTAAAGCCAGGACTCCTTCAGTGAATAAAACACAGAATGGAGACAATGAATATCCATTTAAACAGCAATTACCTCAGACAAATACTGCATTGATACAATCTATGCAACAACAACAACAAAAATCAATACACCAGAAAGAGATTTTAACCTATTATTGAACCTAAGCAAAATATCTGCTGTAAAAGTTTGAATTTAAATACTGAGAAAGAAAACTGGCAAAGGACGAAAAGTGCAATGAACAAAACCGACTGGTTGAATGCAGTGTTGTAGTATACTAGATTTGACCAAAAAGGATGAAATCTGGCCAAAAAGCAATCTATAGTGAGACAATGGCTGACTACCTTCCTACATATTTTTAAACAGAAGCTTCACTTCACGACACAGCACCTCCATTCTTGACTGTGCAGGAGCACGCAAGCCACAACCAGCAGGGGAGCCGCTGGTTTGGAACTGCTATGTACCACACACTGTGTTAACCACTAGACTCACAACAGTGTAGATAAATAGTAGGCATGGCCTCAGTTTACAGTTCATTATGGAGAAAAACACCAAGTTAATAAACAATAAAAAAAAATTATCACTTAAAGGGGATAAATACTAAGAAGGAAAAAACTAGGCACTGTCTTCAGTACAGGGAAATACAAAGGAACTTGAAATTCCTTGGTCACAAAGGAATCTCTAATGAGGGATACTGAGACACAAAACTGAAGATGGTAAGGCTAAGAGAGTAACAACATCATTCTGAGTAAGACCAGCAAAGGCATGACACAACTATCGATGAGGGAAACAAAAAATGGTACTTCTTGGGGAGAAAATCTGTGTAACTAGAGCTGACTGGTGACGGAACTTTTATCCTCAACTAAACTCTAGCTGCTTACTTGAGCCATCTTCCAAATTAAACCTCAACCTTCCTTCATCTTTGTACCTTACATTTTAACAAGAATCCACCCAAAGGAGTTTAGCCATAACGTTCTCTTCCGCACTCTTGGTGTCTCATCATCCTGGCCCGTCTCCAACAAGAATCCTAATGAGCTGTCTACTACAAACCCTGAGACTTACAAAGGTGACTTGCCTGCATGATGAGCTGGTGCAATCGATAATGGTGAAAATATTCTAGGTACAGCCAATCACTTTCTAACTGGATTCAAGACTGTCTGTGTGAGATTGGAACCCACACCTGACACTGGTAAAAGGGACAAGAACCTGAGAGTAGACAGATCATGGCTTAAAGGGAAACCTACTACTGTCCTGCTAAAGGAACGTAGCGGTAAAGTGACTGCTGATGGCATACTGTTATACCCTGACCAGAGAAGATTCTTGTTGCTGTGGAGTGGAATTAACAGAGACTCATGACTGATAGTGTGCAGAGACTGAGTCTTTGGATCACTCATCTGTAAAAGTGGTGTTTTCACCAATCCCTTCCCCTCAGAGCTCAGGGAGCTATGCAAAGGAGGAACAAAGGATTCTAAGAGCCAGCGGTAATAGATGACTTCAAGGAAACATCTTCCAGCCACAACAGGACTCACATTTGAACTCAGAGACAAGACAGCGTACATGAAACCTGCACAGGTTCCAGACAGACGGGGTTCCAGCACTGAGAGGGGTAAGCACACACAGCATCCCACCTCTAACCAAGAAGCTGTCTGTAACTGATGCCACTGCAAAGAGAAAACCACTTTTCTCCAGTGGAGTGTCACTGATGATCTATCAGCCACACTTCAGGGAGGGCACCACGCCTGGGAAGAGTTGAACCACAAAGAACAAACTCAGCAGGATGTTGCGGACTTTTTGTTCGGCATGTTTTGTCACGATGGACTTTGGTGTGATTTTCCCTTTTGTGGGATTTTTCTGTGTTCCTTGGTTTTCTTTTGTTTTGTTTTGTTTTGAGAGAGACATAAAGAGGAACATAAAGTTGGGTGGATAGAGAGGTGGGGCAGAACTCAGAGAGGAAACGATGAAAATATATTGCATGAATCGTTTTTCAATTAAGAAGAAAAGTCCATCTGCATGATAACCAAATATTAAAGTTCCTAGCTCTAAGGCAGCTCTCAAAGTATTGGCCAGTGACTTCTGGAGAATTCAGAAAAGATCCCCAAGTTCATTTCTCCCATTCAAATACTAACCAGGCCCAACCCTGCTTAGCTTATGCGATCAGACAAGATTGGGTGTGTTCAAGGTGGTATGGCCATAGACCCAAAATCCTTTCTCAAAGAATGAGCTGAGCCAAAATCCACTTTCATAATGATACCAAGCCCTTATTTACATTGGCACGCTCATGGGACAAGAAGGCATTCAATGATGTCACTGACCTACCAGCTAATGATCTTCTGCTTTAAAATTTGTTTTTGTATTTTATGACACATACTTATTAAAGATGAAGAATCACATTTTAAAAAGCTCCTCAATGTTTCCATTATTCTGAAGTTTAACTGGGTCTCAAGGCCAAAGATTTTGAGAACTACTGCTCTCAGTTCCCTTACATCATTATTGGGTATGAGTTTACGCTTACCCTGACAAAGTATCGCATGATCTTGTTCTGGAAATCTCCAGGAGGTAGCAATAAATATAATAAAACCTCACACAAATCCCTTAGGAATCCTAAAAACAGAAAAAGTAGCCATAATAACATTAGAAAATCTAAAGTCTCTACCTACTCTTATATAAGACACAGTTTTAAAAGGCTCGTGTTCATAACAGCTTCCTGCTTCAGTACTTACACATCAGCATTCACTAAATTGCTGTCACTGCTCTCCAAATAGTTACTACTCACTAATCAAACTCACATCAGTCTGAGCCAGGTTTATTAATCATGAGAAACTTTAAAGACAAAATTGTTTTTCTCTAAGAGAGCTTTAAATATACAATATACTTTTCATTTCTATTATGTATTACTTCTGCATACTTAGAAGGTTCCTATGCACACATTCAGGAAAAAGAACCACTTCTACAGTCGCAGATGTGTGAACACTGCAGGATGAGCTCCTCCAGTCTACTCATTTAAGAAAGCTCTCCCATGCAAGTTCTTCACAGCACTGTAGGCACTTGTTCTTTAACTATGACTTCACACACCACTAATCAACTGGTGGTGAAAATTAAACTTAATAACAACTATAAACAGGAAACTATAAAGAAGAAAAAAGGGGAAAGAAAATAATAGAAAAGGCAAGAAAATAGTTTAGCACGTTCCAAACCTGAAGAAAAGCAATGCTTCCTTGTGGTTATTCCCACACAGACACTTCCTGGGAAACAATTTAATAGCTAATCCCATTGGTAAAATTACATTCCAAATAGTAAAGATCTAATTGTGGACTAAACTAAAATTAAAACAAAAAAAAAAAAATCAAGAGAGAGCAAAAATTATCTAACTTCCCACCAAGTGAAATTTTATTGAAACAACAAGAAACACTTATTCCAGTAACTAGTAACATAAAAATAGCACATAATAATCTAAATATTTTATTTGAAATTAATTAGAAAAGAGTTTAGGGAAACAGGTATACTCTTAGGGTATAGATAATAAATTGAAGAACCAGAAATTACTCTAATTCTTAAAATGTTAAGCGTTCTGCTGTTTAAAAGGTAAGCTTCAGGATGAGAAACGTACGAGGAGGCTACGTGTAAGAGTTACAATAAAGTCGTGTCTTCTCTCTGCAAGCTGTCTTGTGAAAGAACAACGCCACCTAAGATTTGTCCTGCTAACTTGCCTCTAACCTGAGACTGTTCACAAAAGAGCTATATTAAAAATTAAACCTTCTTCATCTTTGGGAGAAGTGCACACTAGGTCCCGGCAAACATCCTTCTCCATTTCAACTTCAACTTCAAAAAAGGTCTCCACCAGATCCTCTGCTGTACCTAGAACAACAAGGAGCAGCTGAGAATGTGCAAAGAAAAACGACTGTTAAATCCTAACATTCAAATAAAATGAAGTCAGTACCTTTGACTTGATCATCTTTCTCTGTTGCTCTCTGCTGAGCCTTTCTGAATACTCGCAGGTGAGTGCCAAAGTCATCAACAATGCGTGTAGTAAAATAAGGCTGCCAGTCTATTTCTTTTGACCTTATAGAAAAAAACATTAAATCATTATATAAATGCTTTGCAGACACGAGTCAGACTCCCTGGAGTTTCAGGCAGCTGCAAGCTGTCGTAGTGGTAAGAAGCAAAGGTCCTCTGCGAGATCCTCCAGCTCCTCAGGCTCAGATTTTGTTCCTTTCATATTTTAATGTTTATACCTTAGATGTTCCTACTTAAGACTCTGAGTATATCAGCTCTTATTTCACTTAGTCTTCTGACAATATATTTTAATTAGTATCAAAAGGCATAAAAATACAATTTAAATTCTTAAAAACTGGTCAAAATATTAAAAAAAATAGTAAAAAAAAAAGGTGCCCATAGGTACATCTTATAATTTCTCACCTCAGATACAAAAATACCTGAGAGATTCAGAATGTTTCTATCTGCTTAGGAATATTTCAAACACTTCTTGGTTTCTTCTGAATCCATTCTAAATTTTCTACTCTTTTTTCTTACATATACTAACATTTTAAACTATCACCACTAAATAACAAGACATATAGAACCACTGGGCTAAAAGGTCATGATAAGTATAACATGTATAAAACTCTTCAGAATACAAAATGTTGAATATGAATCTTATGAAATCATTTAGTGCTCTATCTCAACAGCAACAAACTTCAAAAAACATTTTAGTAACTAGTCAAACAAGTAAGAACAGCACATAATTCTGTTAATACTTTCAGGAGTATACCTAGGACAAACAAAGTAAGATTCTGGGCCACAAGAGAACCCAGGGCAATGGGAACAGAGAGAACACATTCATTGACCCCTGGCGATACATATGCAATGAACAACTTGTGGAGTTGTTGGCTGGCCCTCTTTATTTATTTTCTATCAGAGGCTTTGCATTGTAGTGAATAAACCAGTATTAACA
>NC_022009.1:79798750-79817776 GCF_000317375.1 Microtus ochrogaster
GCAGATCTCTGTGAGTTCAAGGCCAGCATGGCCTACAGAGCGAGTTCCAGGACAGCCAGGACACACAGAGAACCTTGTCTCGAAAAAACAAAAACAAAAAAACACCAAAAAAAAACGAAGAAGAATGAGACATGATTGTTAATAAAAGCCTACACATTCATGACCTCAACCACTCTAAGTAATGACTAAGGTCTAGGCCCTTTGTTTACTTTGTTTACAATGCTCCTAACTACTGTGCATTGCTACCCAGGAATCTAACCCCCCCCTTCCCCACCCCTTCTGTCTCGTCTCTCGGTCTCTCTCTGTCTCAGTCTCTAGGTCTCTCTCTCTCTCTCTCTCTCTCTCTCTCTCTCTCTCTCTCTCTCTCTCACACACACACACACACATACCAAATAAAAATGTAATCTAAATGGCACATCTGCATCATATCCTCTTCCCTCAGAGAGGGAGGAGAACACTTGTAAGAGCGAGAGCAAGGGGAAGATCAGCAGCAAAACAGCACCCACCAGCAACAACAGGGCAGCAACACACACAGACCTGGAGCTGCAAGGCTGCACGAACGCACAGGACCTGCACAGATCAAGGCAGCCACAATTCTGTTTTCCATCTTAAAAGAGGGCAGGAGAACATAAAAGGACATCTTACATATCTTCATTGCTGCTCATCATATGTTTAATTGCCTATCTATGGCTATAAAGGAAAATGCCAGATTTATAAAATGTCATTTTCTCCTTTAAATTTCTTGAGTTAGCTATATTTACCCATAAACTGAAAACCCAAAATTCACTGTATTTCCAGCATTTTTTATTGTCATTGTTATATATAATATTTACAAAACAGTTGAAATTATACAGCACACTCATACTTAGTGTTTCTTGAATGTCTGAATGGCAAAGTTGGAGAGAAGGCTCATCCGCTGGAAGCACTGACTGCTCTTCTCGATGACCAGAGTTCAGTTCCCAAAACCTACACAGTAGCTCACAACTGTATATAACTCAGTTTTAAGGGGGCTGGAGCGATGGCTCAGCAGTACAGACCAGCAGCTGCTCCTCCAGAGGACTTGGTTCAGTTCCCAGCACCACAGGGCACTCGCAGCTGTCTGTAACTCTAGCTCCAGGGGCTCTGATACTTTCACACCAATGAATATAAAATAAATTTGAATAAATTATTTTTAAAAAGTTTTAAAACAACTTTTAAATGTCCTAATGGTGACAAAAGTGTCTACTCCTAGATAAGTAAATTTCTTTTTTTAATAAGACAAATAAAGAGTATAATATTGGACGCCTTCACCTCTGTCACAGCCAGGCAACTATGCCAATTCACTACAAACACTATGAGAGAAGTACAGACCAAATGGAGAGAGGCTCTCTGTCTACCTGGCTATCCTGGAACTGGCTGTGTATACTGGCTGGCCTTGAACTCACAAAGATCCCCTGCCTCTGTCCCCTGAGTGCTGAATTATAGGTGTACACCACCACGGCTGGATTCAGTATTTAAAAAGGCAAAGGCAAAGTAGAACAGTAATAAAATACAAGCAACCTCATTTTTAGAACAGAGCGAGGGTGTGCCTAGGCACTCCTTAATGGTGATATACAATACAAGAGGGTGCTCAATGATAACTTTCAGAGAAACTCAAGACAAAACCAAAAAGATAAGCTATCTCACATCTACTAAGTGCTATAACCAAAACTGACGGACAATGACAACTGTGGACAAACACAGACAAATATGAAGTTGCTAATTAGAATGTAACACAATGCAAACATTTCAGAGAAATTTGCATTTCCACAAAATATTAAGAACATTTGTCCAAGAGAAATAAAAGTATGTTTGTGTAGATAATGTGATAATATCCCATAATAACAGTCCACTATTTAACTTACCTTTTAGCTAAAAACCCCCTCATTTGGAAGTTGTTTCCTACTGTAATACATAACACACCTGAATTGTTCTGTGTAACTCCAAGCAGCAATCTTACCTAGTAGCAAACTGAATGAGTGCATTCTGAAGAGTCTGCCTAATCTCAAGAAGAAACGACTCATCGTCACTCAGTGTGTAATACCAGTACTGGACATAATCCCTCAAGGAAAACTGGATAACCTATAGCAAAACATTAGGGAAAAAACAACTTTTTAGGTTTTAAAAACATGAGCAAAAACCAAAAACGAGACAATTATTGGCCAACTTATATTCTTCTACACATCTTAAACTGTGATGGTAAATTCCTCTCTTCATTATCTCATGTTAAAAACTGTCTCAAAAAATGTTTGATACCCCAATTCATACACCTTCAATTTTTTTCCTTTTATTTATTTTTATTTATTTATTAAAGATCTCCGTCTCTTCCCCGCCACCGCCTCCCATTTCCTTCCCCCTCCCCCAATCAAGTCCCCCTCCCTCCTTAGCCAGAAGAGCAATCAGGGTTCCCTGCCCTGTGGGAAGTCCAAGGAACCCCCACCTCCATCCATTTCTAGTAAGGTGAGCATCCAAGCTGCCTAGGCTCCCACAAAGCCATTACGTGCAGTAGGATCAGAGACAATTTTTGAGAAAACTAGAACATTACCTATGACTACCCACACTCAGTGCTCTACTATGCTGAGTCTGACTCAGTTCCCTGCAAGGGGAGGTAAATAATGCCAGCAGACACCAGGAGCTCAAGTGCTTCACAGATCCCATCAGATCCACTGTCATCTAATCACAAAACTAACTGAATCTTATTAATACCTTTGATGCAGCCAGTACTGTTAGTCCATAACATCAAGATTATGATTTCTACAAGTCATATAAGTTAACTACAGGCTAATTTATAAAATATTAAAGTTCAAAGTATAAATTATTTATAATGATCATATAATCAAAAACATGATCAAAAAATATTTGAGAGAGGGATATCTACTCCCAATTCTAATTAACACTTTTAATCAAACTGGTGATAAACATCTTTAAAGGAATAAAACTAACTCAAAAGTCTAATTTATCAAACACCAAGCTTGAACAAGATTGATACATTAATATTTTAAATTATAAAATTACTAGAATATCAGATGTCAGCAAAACTTTTTTTCTAATAGCCATTAACCCATAAATGCTATCATGTTAAATAAACTGCCTCATTATAGGCACCTAATAAATATAATTAGTACATATAAAATTCAAAGATAGCATTATCATAAAATTTCAGGAAATTAAATAGCTAAGAGGTGCATCTTAGTATTTCCAAAAGAAATATAACTCAAATACAAGAGATGAAATCCAAATACCACATACTGAAACTCACTTGCTGGAGAGGTTCATCAATTATATTGGCACCTGTCAGTCTTCTATCGATCTTAATAGTCCTGGCTTCTCGTTTCATTTCTTCTAAGCACTTAAGGAAAACCATAATGTGTTACTGAGTGTTTCCTTGATTTCAAATATCTGCAGTGTTCTTCAAATTGATTTCTTTTTATACTTTGCCTTATTTTCCAGGCAATAAATAATTTATTAAAATAAGTTTAAGTCAAACTTCGTTTCTCAGAGTAACAAAATTAGACAACTAGGAAAACAAAAGCTTTTTGAATTTGACAAGAGGTGATTTAAAATGGACAGGTATAATAACTGCTATTGTTCAACCAAACCTCCAACTATGAAGCTAACATTTCTGATCTGTCAACTTACTGTCTTTCCTGATGCTCTCTGTGGTCCCTCTCCTTTTCTGGGGACCAAGAGCATATTAACTATCAAATGAATTCACTTTAAAGTTACTTTAATTAGAGACAATTAGGAACAAGGGAAATGTAGTTCACCGCATTTCAGTCGTCATCAGAATAACCATTAGCGAGGGAATAGGGAAAGAAGTGGGAGCCTCTTGAATAAATCTAAGCGTCAATATGCAGTTATATAACAAATGCGAGGCAGACAATAGAACTTAAGATTACAATGACGTTACAAAGTCCTAGCACAGCAAAGAAGCAGAAGAAAAGAAAACTACAGGTGACACGAGAGACAAGCTGGTGATTCACAGCCTAAGGCTTAGCAGGTTTCACAGACTTCAACAAGTTCCCTTAAAAACCTTGAAAGCAAGAACCCAAACACTAAAATGTTTTTATTGAGCCACATTTTTTTTTCCTGTTATATAGTCCTGCCTAATCTAGAACTCACCATGTAGAACACACTGGGCCTCAAACACAGAGATCCACCGGTTAGACCACATTTTCACTGTTTCATTTCACGGTCTAGCTAATGCAAATACTATTGCTCTAGGGTGATCAGAGTACTCAGTACAGAAACGTGGCGAGCAGCTCAATGCCTAAAGCAAGAGACAGGACACACACACACACGAGGGATGTAGTAGGCTACACCATCTACGTAGGCTTTATACATTCTATGATCCTCAACTGAGAAAATGCCTGAGTAATGTGCTGCTTAGAATGCAAACTTATTGTTAAGGCATAAGTATATATAAAATGCATGTTTTAGGTGTACTAGGAACCATTAAGTTCTTTTTCATAGACTATATTTACCAATCACATTTTTAAATAACAAGTCAAAACTATTTTTGCATCCTTTATGAAAACTGGATTATAAAGAAATTAACTAGTCTTGATTTTATCACTATATAAAATCTTAATTCTTCAAATGTTTTCTATTCTGTTATGTAGCTTCAAAATGAATGAAACTACAAATGATTAAGAGAAGGTCTAATTCCTTAGAGTTTTGTAAGCAAAATCAAAGAATATGTACTAATGAAAGTTCTACAGAAACAGAAAGAAATGAAGGATAGGTAATTTAAAAAAAAAGTTGCAAGCATTCCACCTAGCTGCAGCACTCCATGGTATCTATCGTAAGGAAGTTATGTCTGTATTCAGAGATGCCTGTGTAGTGACGGTTACTGCAGCGCTGCTCACAACGTGCAGCATAAAGCCAGGCTACAGATAGATAACTTAGTGTGGACATGAAAGGAAGTACTACTGTACATAAAGAGGAAGAAAAGCAGGCCCTCTGCAGAAAAAAAAGGACAGATCTTGAAGACAATGTATTAATCAAGATAAGACAAACATAGAAGACAAGTAAGCAAGGTCTCATGGTTTCTCTCCAAGAGTATAGAGGGGCTCTGAGGACGAGGACGTGACTGGCAGAGAGAGGGGTCCGAAGGGTGGACGGGATCAAATCATACCTATACAGAAATTTCACAGCGACCCACTAATGTATATAATATATATGCACAATAATTATAATAAACAGTATGAAGAAAACGTTATAACATGTGATCATCAAAGTGATCAAAATAAAATACTCAGAATGAAGTGGAATTATTTCATTTCTACAATATAAACTAATACTGTACATGACTTGCTTCATTTATATTTTAGTATAAGTGACTTTAAAGTTAAATTACTAGCATTAAATTCAAATCATTTGTCTCTCTACATGAGCATATAACAACTATGAGTTCTACGTACCCACAGGATGCAATACCTACTTCATTTATAAAATCTGATACTTTAACAGAAAAATAGCTTAATTCAGAATGATAAAAATAAGACCGGAGTTCTTAAAACTAGATATTCTTTAGATTAATTGCAAAATATGCTTTTCAAAGTAATTTAAAAGTGTACATTTTATGATTCTTACTCAATTTCTTTCTCATAAACCAAATATTCATTGGTCTTCTTATAAATTTTTATAAATTATATAAATGACAGTTTGATATTAAGACAGGAAAACAAACTAAACTAACCAATTTCTATATTTCCCTCAAAGCTGCCTTCCAATTTGTTCACAAATCATACTAACAAAATTCTCAGGATGCCGTGTCTCACCCCACCCAGGACCCACCTTGGGGACCCCGGGCGGCGCTGGAGGAAGGAACGAGTGCTCGCACAGCTCGAGGTGCTTCTCTGAGTTTGTCTTCCCATACAGGAGAGTGACCACTAAACCTCTGGGGAGAAATAATTGTAGATTAAAAAGACAAAGTATTTCTTTCTATGTTTTATCAAATTTGTTAGTGAATATACTGCTCAGACTTTATGAGTTTCCATTTCTTAAAAACTAAGTCTGGAAATTTGGAAAATTAAGATTGACAAATTTTGTTAGGCTTTGAAATTTAGAACAGCTAGAAATATTCAGTGAATTATATCGTATTTTTGGAAGTTTTACTCAAATAATTTTTATTTAAAAAAACCTTCAGCCAGGTAGTGTCGGTGCACACCATTAATACCAGTACTGAAAGGGAAGAAACAGGCAGCTCTCTGTGAGTTTGAAGCCAGCCATGACTATGTAAAGAGACTATCTTGAAAAACCAAAACCAAAACAAAAGGCAAAGGAGAGGAAGGAAAGAGGGTAAAACAACATAGATGATGTCTAAAAGAGAAATTGCATTATTATTTATTTACCTAAAGTTATATATAATACATACAAGCCTCTATGTATGTGTGTGTGAGTGCGTATGTGCGTGGGTGTGTATTTTGAGTATATATGTATGTGCGTCACATGTGTGAATGAGTGTGCTTCTGTGAGAGTATGTATGTGTATGTATGTGTAAGTGTATGCCTGAGTGTTTGCAAGTGTCTGTGGGTGTGTATGAGGGTGTATGTGTGTGAATGTGTAGGTGTATAGTGTGCATAGGTATGTGTGTACGTGACTGTGTGTGTAGGTATGTGTGCGTGTGTGCTAGTGCATGTGTACGCTTGTCTCCAGAGTTCGTAATACCTATTACCTGTGGTAGGGCAGACAGGCTTACTAAGATTCAGTTTGGACCTATTTCAGTTTAATCTGATTATGAAGCGCACTTACAAAACACCAACAGCTGGGCATTGTGGTTCCTGCCTTTAATCTCAGCACATGAGAGACAGGGAGATCTCTGAATCTACAAAGCTAATTCCAGGATAGCCAGGGCTGTTACATAGAGAAACCGTGTCTTGAAAAACCAAAATAAATAAATTAATAATCTACCCAATACATACAAAGAAAGTCCTGAAATAATGCAGTATTGACAATATTCCAGGATTTTATAAAAATACATTGTGTTTTCCTCAAAAATTTTTCTTAACAATTGTAAATAAAGGATTAGCTTTAAAAAACTAAGAAAAATGCCTACATCATCATCATCTTAGATGGATAAACTACAGAACACTTCAAAACCTGTTCTTTATCACAGAGCAAGATGGGCTGCCCACAGGAAAATACATTCCTTCCAAACCCATTAAGTAAATAACAAAAACACATCTTTAAAAACTTAATAATAATTTAACTAATAAAACGGCAGAGCCAAAGCCAAACTAGCAAACAACTCTGAACGTAAGAAGTGTCATCATTTGACTTTAAAAATGTATTTTGTTGCTTAAATTTACAATCCACTGAATGACACAAAGTTTCCCTGCAGGGGCAATCAGTCCTCAGAATCAAGGCCACAAAAAGGGAAACTCAGAAGGTGATGAACTTGTTGAGCAACCCTGAATACTCTGAGACAGTCTCAGGAGCTAATCCTCTTCAGCTGGGTACGAGGAAACAAAGGACCCTGAAGAAGGGGGGGGGGGGCGCCTAGCAGTAGGCGGCCAGTACAGAATCGCACTAGTTCAGGGCACAGCAGTAGCCTGGAGTTTCAGACTCCATCCTATGACTCTAAACAATATCTAAAGAGGTTTTACTAATTTCACCATGCCTTCCAATAACCTATTTTTATCTAAATTTTTATACAATTCTAAGTATTCATTCAAGCCATTTTTTGAAAATTATTCCCTGATAAATTAGCGAATTTAGAAAGGGGTCAATAAAACTTCTAGTACTTCTGTAGTGAATAGATGGTCACCCTTCTGTGTCTCAAATCTGTATTTACTGTTAAGAAATCCTTCTCAAGTCTGGTGGAGGTGGTTCACACCTTTAATCTCAGCACTCAAAGACAGGCATATCTCTAAATTTGAAGCCAACCAGAGTGAGCTCCAGGACACCAGGGCTCACAGAGAAACCCTGCGGGATGGGGGAGGGGCAGAGAAAGAGATCTACCATCTTAGAACTCTGAGCTTTGTCTCTAAAGCTAAAATTTCCCCTCTTTCCAAAGTGTTGGGAAATATTGACAAAAGGCTTATTCTACTTATGAAGTTAGTTGAATCTCTACCTTTTAGATTCTAAGATCTAGAGAAACATTTCTTTAAGAAAAATAATCTTTTCAGTCAGCAGAAGCCACCTTGGCCCGTGGGAAAGAGCAGCCCCACAGTCAGTGCAGCTGGAGATCTCTTCGGGCTGCGCTCCTGCGTCTGTTTCAGACATCCAGTACCAAGGATACTCTGAACTCTCCATCACCTGACTCCTGGGGCTAAAATAGATTTCTTTCTTTCTTTCAGTAACAAGATACTCTGTCTACACAATTACTAAGAAAATACTGAATCTAACAAGAGCTACAGTTTTGTGGGGTCTATGACAGAACTGCTCAGTCTGTGTGCTCCCTAGAAAACGAACATGACTTTCAAACCTATGGCCTGAAAGAGGTGATGGGTAGTAGGTGCCTTCAGAAGTCACCCCTCAGTGTCTACAGGCTCTGATGTGTTTGTTTACATGTACAGTCAAATAAATCACCTGAAACCGGAAGCTCAGAAACTCCTCCAAATGTTGGGAGGTTTCAAAATATTTTCAAAAAGAACTAGGAAGTGTAGACCATACACTAATTACATCACAATGGACTTTCTCAACACACATCAAGAACAAAATATTCATCTGGCTGAGCTGCACTGGACAGTACTACACAGGTATGGGCCCCATGTGGAGTCTAATACCAACTGTTCTGTTACAAAGCATTAATAACGCTTGGCTGCAACCTTCTTTGTAAATGTTTGTCAATTTAAACAAAATCATAAACACTGCAAACCAAGTAACCACAAAGAGAAAACTGTAAAGGCAAGTATTTATCTACACTGTCTGGATCAAAGTAGAAACATTCACCAGAAGGCACAATTAGTATCCACCATCCGGTTAATGAAATAGGACCTCCTAAAAAGTAAAACTAGATGTGTTATCTCAGCTGATCAAAGCATCACAGCAGATAATAAAATTCTAACCTTAGCCAGGAATTACATAAAAAATTTTCTTATTATGAAAAACACTTTCATCTTTAATCACTGAAATTGCATTTGTAAAGATATCCACCACATCCAAATGGGTATCTTAATTTTACTTTTTTTTTAAGCTTTAGTAAACAAAAATTGAGAAAACAGCATTCACAAATAAATTACACTATGAGTTCTAAGTTATTTTATTTCAATTTTAACAAATAACACTAAGTTATAAAATTATCGTTGTGCATACTTACCCTCCCACAAAGCAGAGGATGTAAAATGCCAAATAAAATATTACAAAGGGTCCAAAAGTTACTAGAAAAAGGACAATGCCAAGGCTTCCCCATCCCCATATGGATAGACTGGCCTGAAACAAAGCAGAGACAAGAGGAGGAAAAGGTAAATAAAAACCAAAGAAAGAATTCTTCATATGAATTAGCAAAATCAATTTTAGTAGTTTTTAATTTCTTCTTTTAAACACTAATGATTTTAAGTTTGCCCTTTTATACATGTATGGTATCATTTCAGAAAGTACTAAAATATTTACTTTTAGAAATATATCTTTGGATGTTTATTTATTTCCAAGAAACAATACACAGAGATTAACAGAGATCATCAACAAATATTGAAAAAAAAATGTGCTAATACTACTGATTGAAAACCTTGCATGAGAAATAAATTATATAATAACTGAATATTTATAGTTGCAAAAGCATACAGAAGAGTTTGAGTAGCATGACTAACTAGTTTACAAAGTCATTATTATTTATAATACTTTAAAATTCAATCTCAAGAATTATAACACAAAGAAACATTTTTAATCAAAATTTTAATGTATGTAATCTATCTCATTGAAAATTATGGCATTTTTGTTTGATCCAAATGCTACACAGAAAGTGATGAACATAGACTTGAGAAAATCCCAACATGCACCACCAAAGCTAGCCACACGTTTCACAAAGCATTCCCAGTCTCCATCCCTAGAAAGAGAAGCTGTCATAGAGAATCACTCTGTTTTATCCAGTGAACGTATTCCTTTGTTAAGGGCAAACTGGATTTCAGCAATGTAAGTCATAATGAATAAATAAAGATATTCAATTCAAAAAGTGTCTCCATCAATTTGCTGTGTACTGTGATATATACAAAGATGGCATTTGTCTTCTGTTTAAGAAGCACAGAGAAGAATGTCTTATAAAACAAAACAATTAGACACTGAACCAAGAGGAAAAAGGGATAGAAAACATGGCAAGATGTTACACTACACAAAATTACCAACAACAACCATAGCACAGACACCCACATTACGGACTGTGAATAAAAGGGTGTGTGCCCTCCAGTCGCTGACTGCTTCCTATGCAATAAGCTCAGCTCAAGGTGCTGACACAGAGCTCATGTTATATACTTCCACACAGTCGTGAGGGAGAGCACACAGACAAGGGAGCACACAGTCCACCAGACAGAGAAAAAAAGCAATGGGATGGCTCAGCAGCTTCACTGGTTAGAGAACACAGGAACAGAAAGCTTCTCCACAACTTACTTGGAAACAGTATTTTCATTTACTCCTGTCCTCTCCTATGCTCTGCGTCCGTCGTTCTTTATCTTTATTGTCTTTTCTCTGCATCCTGACCACTGACACCTTTAACCAGGCCAGAAAGGCTGTTAGTTAATTTTTTGTTCTGCCTCCCCATTCTCTTCTCGGATCAGGTGGGAGTAATATTTCACCCACAGAAGTGGTCACCTGCCCTTCCTCCTAAGAACTCAAAGTAGGACAGTAATTGGAAATAAAGCAAAAAGCAGCCTGGTCCCTCTGATTGTCATTGAGCTCAGCATACAACACCTACACCTCCCTGCAATACTGCCCGGTGCCTTAGCAACAAGAGACATTCTGTTTCCCAAGGTCCCCCAAACTGTTCACCAACCTCCCCAAGAGCTCTGATAAACTCTCCAGAAAGGTGAGAGCAGACATGGTGCAGGCACTAGCCAGCCCACCTTCTCCAGCGCAGTCTGACTTCATCTTAGTAGTGCTGCCATTTCCGTATACATATATGTATGCTTGTTTGTTTCAGAACTAAATAACTGGTTGAGGAATGACATTCATACACTTTTAAAACAGTAAAATGCCTATCACAGGACAAAAAGGAGCCTGAAACTGGAGACAGGAGAGCCTTCAAAAATACTCTCTACCAGGTTATTTGGTTCTAATTACAGAAATCTACTTAGTCTCATGTTGTCACACCTAAGGACCTGAGTTCCACATGCTGTCTTCTCCGTGTGTGTGCTGTAGCATGCTTGAACACACACAAAATAAAAGAAGGAATGGATAGATGGAAGAAAAAAACATAATGCCTGTATTTTAAAAATAAATAAATTTTCAAAGAAGTAATCCCAAATAATTGATAGGACTGTACTCGAGACTGGCTGGCTAAAACTCTGGGAAATCCTCCTGTTTAATTTACAGAGGGCTGCAAAGGTAAGTGTATGCTCTCAAGTTTAGAGTCTTCCAAGTCTCTAAGTTCTCATTTGAAAGACAGCAACCCACGCCCCCAAAAACTAGGCTTCTCATTCACTCAAACAAAATTTAAGAATCACTATCATGTACAAGATTCCAGTAATCTAACAGAAATTAATGAGTGTTGCGGGAGGTCCCCCTTTTGTTTAAAAAAAGAGAGTTCTAAACCTACTACGAAATTATATACAATAAGTACAAATATCCTATTCTAACTAGCTTAGGTCTTGTATAATAAATAGTTTGGCCAAGTCATGAGTGGAAAGTAACTACATTTATATAGTCTTCAACCCCACCGAAGATCTGAGAAGGGAAATAATGTTACCTGAGTAATTAGGAAGTGCAATCAAACAACTTCCAAAACATGCAACAAATCACAGAGACAACTGGCTACCTGGGCAATTACCCAAAGTCACCTTGGCAGCGTTGAAGCAACCAACTTCGGCTAAGGCCTAACATAACTGGCATACCATTTTCAAAGGCAAGCAACTTTTCAAAACTATCTTACCCTGTCTTGGCAGGATATGACAGTCCTGTTTTATCCATTGATGCACGTTCTGTATCTCTGTCAGTAGCTGAGGTATGGGCATTTCTTTGCCCAAAGGCCAGTTCTGCCAAAAAGAAAGGCTCCAGGTGGAGTGTCTTTGGTGCTCAACATTCTCTCAGGAATAGAGCAGTGGGTATTGCCAGGAGCAATTGTGTCTCCCTACCACAAAACTCTGAGTTAGATTAAAGGCCATTTTCTACAGCTCTTTGAAGAGGTTAAAGATTTTCTATCTATACTGAATATAATCTTTATGTATCTAAAGAACCTGATTAGTCTAATTATAAATGACAAACTTAGATGACTATTAATCTATATAATTCTCAATATCTATCTAACTTAAAGACTAAGACAATAAACGACTGTGAAACAAATGAGGACAATGACCTCCAAATATAAACAATGTACAAATATACATTGCAGTATGGTAAATATATATCAATACACAAACAATATATAAGTATCTTAATCAGAGGAAGAAATGTACACTGCAATATGGTATATATATACTATATATATCAATACAATATATGTCAATACATAAAAATGTTTTAAACAGAGGTAGAAACATACATGCATACAATAGTCAATATAATTTAACTGTATCAATATACAAGAATCAATACCAATATATTTGTCTAAAAACAGTAACTCACAATTACAAATCTATTATCCCATGTGACATTACATACACATAAGAAAAAGTCTACAAAGCAGTGCTTTGCTTAACTAAGGAGAGAATTTCTGTTTTGTTTTTATTTATTCTTTTGCAGTTTCACTGTGTGTTTGTGTGTACACTTGGGTCATACTCTGTAAAGCCAAGGGTCTTACCCTCTGCCCCGGCACTTCTTCTACCCTAGGCAGGCACAGTGCAGAACTGTATCCTGAGACCAGGGAGAAACATAAAACCCTAGGAAGTAAGTCAAGTGGTCGTTTGCTCTCCTACAACTATCTGCCAATTTTAAATTAAAAATTCCTTATTGAAACATTATCCAAAAAAAGATTTTTATTGAATATTTTATCTAATGCCAGTTAAAAATTTAATTCTAATTATTTCCTAAAATGATCAAGGATAATTTAATTTTGTACTATGTCAAAAACCTTCACAAATTTAGAGAAGCATTACCTAAAGATAAAACAGAAAAAATCTACAGGGCTCATAACATTAAAATAATCCCTAATATATCTCTCCCCCCTCCCTTTTTTTTTTTTCTAAACACACATAAACTTTAAAATGTCTTTGCTGGTTATCCATGAAACACACAACGCTAAGCTGGTAACCTTTAAGGTCATCCACAGTTTTGCAGGTTTCAAGCACCTAAGCTTCCATTCACAGCATCGAAGCTGAGGTAGCACCCAGTGTTTTTCTTAACCTGTCAGAATCATTTAGCTTTTTGAATCAAGAAGATTTTAGTTATAAATCTTCCTAGTCTCCTCTAAATGCTAAAAGGCTCTGTAAATCAAGTTCAAAATCATCCTCAGCTACACTGAGTTCAAGGGCAAACTGGGCTACAAGAGACTACACCTCTTTAAAAAAAAATATGACACACACATACATATAAACATGCATATATTAAAGATATTAAGGTATAAAGACGTTTCATAATTAACAAGGTCACACACCTAATACTGTAATGGGTGGTAGTTAAGCTAAAATGCCAAGAATCAAGTGTTTGATGATAAATGGGATACACACACCACGAAAGATGGAGCAGGGAAAACGTGAGTGCATGAGGATGGCAGCAGTGCAATGGAAAGGTGTCTTCTGGACATGGCACAGCCTCTGAACTTAAGTATTCACGACAGCTGTGCATGTATGCACAAGACTGAACCCCTAAGCATTTTATCATAAATGGGGGAGAGATCCATGAGGCCCCATCCCTCAAGACCTATTGACAAGAGTGGCTACCAGAAGAGGGGTGCCCTTTTCTTCAGTGGGGTAGCCTGATACGCTACTCATACACCACTACTCACCCACACACCTGCAAGCAATTCTAACTAACTCATTGGGGTCTACACAAAAAGGAAAGCTTGATGGTAGGGATAGGACCTTAGTAAGGGGTTAGTGGGAGAGAGGAAAAAATGAGAAAGGAAATAGGAATTTAAAAAAACCTCAAAGTCCTTATTATGTACATGAAACTGTACAAAGATTTTTAAAAGACAAAAAAATTATTCTTTCGAAGTCTCAGAATCAAGAAAGAAAAAGTATCATGTATGCCTCTTGAAAATACAGAGCAAATAGAAACAAATTATTTTATGTCTATCAAAGTCAACTTATGTTCAAAATTTAAAATTCACCACATACAACTAATACTAGAAACTTTATGTATTTCTAGAAACTCACTAAGACTCTTTTAATGCAGAATTCTCAGAATAGATCATCTCTCAAGTTAGTCTGACCACAGCCAATTAATTAAGCAGCTTTGTTCATAAATGCACAGCATATTGCATTATACAGCAGTCCTAGAATATTCTGGCATGTAGGAAGTAGGGACAAGTGAAAACAGCTGTTCAAATCAGCAGGTGAACAAGCTGTCAGAAGCCCACATGAAGTGCCTTGGGCTCTGATTTGAATGACTCTAGACAGAATAAACTACTCTTAGAGGTATAAGAAAAAAAGTCTATTTTTGATTGTTCTATGTATTTATTTTTTATGGGTGCTTTGCCTTCATGTGCATCACATGTGTGTCTGGTGCCCACAAAGACAAGAAGAGGGTGCCAGATCACCTGGAACTGAAGCTACAGACAGTTGTGAGCTGTCGTGTGGGTACCAGAAATCAAATCCACATCCTCTGAAAGAACAGCCAGTGCTCTCAGCCTCTGAGGCATCTCCCCAGCCCCAAATACATTTTATATACATTACATGGCAGAGGGTAACCAAACAGGGCCAAGAATCTCAAAAGTTTATACACATTCAATGCCACCCTTAAATTATATATAGTTCAACAACCAAAACAGCCCTAAAAATGGCATTCTCAAAAGTCTAGTCTGTCTTCCTCCAGCCTTACTCTATCTATAGTAAGCTGAAAGCTATTCTCTAGGAATTTCAATTGAATGCTATCTTGACAAGAGACCGAAGCCTCTCTTAAGATTAGGTCTGGTATATCCATGTCAGTTTACCAAATATTCATCCATTTACTAGCTCAAAAGCAAACATAGAAACTAGAGGAGAGAAAATAGAGGGCAGACCACGGGGAAAGCCTGTGGAGAGAGCCTAAATGCAAGCGCTCCTCTTCACCTGGCCATATGGCTTCAGCATCACATGGTCCTGCCAGTACAATCCATGCCAACATTCCACCCTCCACAACAAAACCAATTAACAGCGCCCTTCTCCTTCTCCCCAGGGAATACCACGTAAAAATAGCAGCAATGTCTCAGTCAACCTATCTACCGCCTGTGATTTCCGGGGGCAGCCAGGCAGGAATCTAAAGTATCAATACTGAGTGAACAGCCCAACCTTCTCTTTCATGTTCAGTAACAGAAGGACAAACAGGCTCTTTCACTCTCTCCATTCAAGGTACCTAGTGGACCTCTGGAAGGAAGCCTGACGATGGTGACTTGTACAAAGTTTTCCATACTTCTGTGAAGTAGGCAGGGACAAGGCCCATGCGGACAGAATTTCAGTCAGGCACTTCCGTGTAAATACCCTTGGGTTTTCCGAATGGGAGGATAGCCACAAAGAGTAAGTTATACCTTACACATACATTCTGGTTCTTTGGTAATAGAACTGCTTCCCTTACACATTTCTAGGACAATTACTTGCATATATATAGATGACTTCCAAGTCCTTAATTTTGGGGGTTTTGTTTGTTTTACTTTTTGAGTCAGGGTTTCTCTGTAGCTCTGGAGTCTCTCCTGGCACCCACACTGTAGACCAGGTTGGCCTCGAATTCACAGAAATCCACCTGCCTCTGCCTCCCAAGTGCTAGGAGTACCAGCGTCCAAGTCCTTAATATTTTTATCAAAGCAGTGACAATAAATGATCTCTCACTAGCTACCAGGACTCTAAGAATCCAATAATAAAGAAAATATGAGAAAATCAGTGGCTATGACCTCAGTGAGTTTTAAGAACGCATTTGCTATTCCTGTGTGCACCTGCTGCGTACGCACTTGCCCCACCTGTGCATGGGTCCTGGGTAAACTCCAGTTGTACAGCAGCTCCTTTACCACTGAGCCATCTCGTCTGCTCAAACTCTTTCTAAACTAGACCCTATCAATTCTACAATACCTACACAAAGTGTGAAGCTCCAGCAGGCAAAACCACAGTGATGTTATTAGGCTGCACTCCTCCTCCATGCTCCCACAACACAAACAGTGGAATCAATGATTTAGGGACCAGAAGCAACTACAGTATTAAAATTAAATCAGAAAATCATATTTCCTGAATGTTTTCTCTGATGCAGAAAGAACAATAAAACTACTTAAAACGCTTATGAGGTTGTACAGAAATAAACAATCCTGACAGACCTGCCACAAATACTCTGATTCAAAAATGCAAACCCGGTTTGCTACAGTTTTCTAGATTTCTGATAAGAGTCTTAGCAGACAGGCGAAGGAAACAGACTGATCAAGAAACTACTAGAAACCTATTTCTCTATCATAATAATAAACGTAAAGATTTTTTTAAATAAATTTTAAGATTCAAAAATTTGTTAAAAATTGGCTTGAGGGCCGGCAAAATAGCTCAGGGGTTTAAGGCACAGGGAACTCTTCTAGAGGAGCTGTGTTCAAGGTTCCCAGCTCCCACAGTGACCCACAACCATCTATACCTAACTCCAGGAAATCTGACACCCCTGATTTCCCTGAACACCAGACATGTAAATGGTACACAGACATACGAACAGGCAAAACACACACATAAACAAAAGAGTAAATGCTAGTAGGCAGAGATTGCTCAGACCCGAGTAATAATCACACAGAAACTATATTAATTACAACACTGCTTGGCCTATTAGCTCAGGCTTCTTATTAACTAACTCTTACATCTTAAATTAACCTATTTCTATTAATCTGTGTATCGGCACAAGGCTGTGGCTTACTGGTAAGGGTCCATCTTTCTCCTTCAGAGGTCACATGGCATCTCTTTGACTCTGCCTACTCTCTATATATCCCTTCAAGCCTGGCTATATTCTGCCCTGCTATAGGCCAAAGAAACTTTCTTCCCCAACCAAGAAAAGCAACACATATACAGGACATCCTACTGATGTGGGAGTGTCATATATCAATCTGTTGATTTCATTGGTTGAGTAATAAACAAACTGCTTGGGCTCATAGCTTAGAACATAGGTGGGCGGAGTAAACAGAACAGAATGCTGGGAGGAAGAGGAAGTGAGGTAAGATGCCTCAGACAGAGACGCCATGTTCCCTACTCCTGGGAGGACGCGGGGATAGCTCTGCTCTCTGAGATACATGTGATGAAGCTCCGACCCAGGATGGACATAGGCTAGAATCTCCCTGGTAAGCCACCTTGTGGGCTACAGCAGATTATTAGAGATGGGCTAGTCCAGGTGCGAGAGTTAGCCTAGAAGAGGCTAGATAGAAATGAGCCAAGCAGTGATTAAAAGAATACAGTGTCTGTGTAATTATTTCGGGGCATAAGCTAGCCAGGCGGCCGGGGTGCTGGGGACGCAGCCCCGCCGCTCCTATCACTACATCCTACATCATTATTTTTATTTTTAAAAATAATTTATCTATTTTTACTTAATGTGCAACAGTGTTTTGTCTGCGTGTTTGCTTATGTGAGGGTGTCAGATCCTCTCAAACTGGAGTTACAGACAGTTGTGAGCTGCCATGTGAGTACTGGGAATTGAACTCAGGTCCTCTAGAAGAGTAGCCAGTGCTCTGAAATGCTGTTCCATCCCTCCAACCCCATAAATAACTTTTTAAAAGAATAAATTTTTTTTAGCACTCTCCAGAAACCAAAACACACACACATTAAAAACAGCACTGCCCTCACCTCTATGGTATGCCACAAATGTTAGTAGATGCCACTAACACAACGCTTACTTTGGAGGAGGAGGGTGCTAACCTTCTGACAGAATTTTCACTATTTAAAAAACATGTTGATATTTATAAACATTTCCTTTTGCCAGATTAAAGTCAAATTTAAACACTTTTTAGCTAACACTGCTATATATCTCATACAAAAAAACTGTCTTAGAAATAGTTGAAAGCAAAATCTTAAATATACCGAGGAATAAGACACTTAAATCTCCAGTGTGAGTTAACACAATCTATTTCACCAAAATAATTAGTAATAATAAATCCTATTCATTTTGAATAAATTTTCTATCAGAATATTTATTTTAATTATTTTCCCTAAATACTAACATGCACAGTTATCAGTCATCTACAAAGAGAAAGCTACAAAAGCTCCCTCTTTAAAGGTAATGATAGACAGGTTCTGTCACACAGTGGGATACAGGAGACAAATCTCAAAAAAAAAAAATAGCCTGTTCTACAGATATGACCTTGGAACAGCACATATATTTTTACATAATTATCAAAACTACACTGGAAGGGCATAAACACATACAGAGAAACCCCTCCCAGAGTTTTCACCACATGGTAAACTGACGGTGGGTCTTTAGTGGAAAATATCCTAAGAAAGACAAACAACATACTTCTGCCTTTTTATCCGTACAAAGCAATGCTGTAGTTCCAATGCAATGCATCAAGGCTACTCAGAAGGACGTCTGACTCCAAGTCTGGGTAGAAAGATTTCTAGAACCCTCAAGCACCACAAAAACTCATTGAGAGGACTCAGGACGACCTGAAGAGTCCCACCAACCAACGCACAAGCAGAGCAATGCTGTGGTGACAGACACTGCTCTTCAGGTCCAAGTGATCTCTTCTGAACTGACAAACTGACAAATCCTGTCACTGTTCTTTCTTTTTTTTTTTAAGATTTATTTATTTATTATGTATACAGTATTCTCAGTACTCTG
>NC_022009.1:79817988-79838238 GCF_000317375.1 Microtus ochrogaster
CGCCTTGTGGAATAAAGCTATACAAACACCACCATCTATGGAAAGGTGTTACAGGAAAAAGTAAAATCAAACTTGCACTTTACTTTAAAAATGTAGAAAACTAAGAAAATGTTATAAATGCCATGGAGATGAACTAAGAAAAATTCAGACTTCAGGAAACACCACAGGACAACAATCTAAAGAAAACAAACAGTTTCTTCAAGAACTGAAGCTCAAGGGGTAAAAGACAGACAATGGAGTAAGAGCAGAAAGAAATTAGATTAAAACAGCAACGTGTTAAAAATTACTCAAACTGGTTTTAAGCAAAGCACAGTGGAAGAAAGAAGAAGGAAGCAAGTAAGAGAAAGAAAAGTGAATTTAATTGTTCTAGGCATCGTTACAATAATGACATTAATAAATTCTATTTTTTGGTCGGTATAATGATATAGTTGTTTCAGCAAAAGGAATGTTTAAATGTATTTTCAAGCTGAAATCCTGTACCTGTAATTCGGTTCTTAGTGGAGAAAGGTAAAAAGAAGAAGCTATGACCCGGGGGTGGACAAATGCCGGAGCTGGCAAGAGCACAGGGACTCAGTACATGATTTACTGTTCCTACTTTTATCTCTGAAATGTTTCACTGACATATTTCTAAAACCCAATCATAACACTCATTTGGACAGTTAAGTACACTTGTTCTCAAGTAATCACTACAGGGAAATAACAACTAAATATGCTGCATCTTTCCAGTCCAGGAAACTCAATTTTGGTTACACATCTCCTATAAGATTAGTTAACTGTGGTACAACATACGTGAAGCTATTCAACTAAGAGGAAAATTATTTTAAATACTGAACTGTTGGGCATAGTGGCATGCACCTTTAATCCCAGCGCTTGGGAGGCAGAGGCAGGAGGATCTTTGAGTTGGATGTCAGCCTGGTCTACAAGGAGAGTTCCAGGACATCCAGGGCTACACAGAGAAACCCTGTGTTGAAAACCCAAATAATGATGATGACTGAGTACTGAGTTCTGATGGGGGAAGCTTTATTAACCAATCACCTCTAAGAAGTGGACGCTAATTAAGTCATGGCTACCTGGAGCTCAGGAAGAAAAACTGGGATGGACCAGGTGCTCACTCTCTCTGGGTGATTCCCGCGGGACACAGTGGAGCTTGGACTTCCCATTCTCATGGCATGAGTTTCCCCTTATACTAAGTAAAAATGTAATTGTTTATCTTCAAGATGGCCTGGTTATTTCATGAATTGAGTTAACATTTACAGAGTTCTAATATCTTGTTTTATCCATAAAAAAGTAAAGGTTTCACATAAAAACTACTGTCTTTTAAAAGATTATTTTGGAGGTTTCAGACTGATTCTACAGTAATCAACTAGGTATGTGTCAAGCGTTAATGTGGAAAGCATACTCAAAGAGCTTCTGCTTGTAAGGGAGAGAAGAACATATAAATTTAGCTAGCGGGATTATGCCAGAACCTCGGTGTTCAGGAGCTGCAGCAGAAGGATCTAGAGTTCATGGCCTGCCTGTCCTACACTAAAAGAGAGAATTGGAGATAGGCAGCCAGATGGCTGAATACCTGCTGCACAAGCTTGGCTACTTATGTTCAGGAGAATCTCCTCCAAGTTCTTCTCTAGCCTCCCACGTGTGCACTGTGGCACACTTACACATGTGCATCGTGCACAAATACACAGCAAGAAACTTTTAAAATTAATCTATTAATTCTATAATTTATTCTTCTTTCATATATCCTAACCAGTCCCCAACCCCTCTCCTCCCAGACCCTTCCCCACATCTGTTGGGACTAATTGAGTCCTGGCCTTCAGCTGCTCTTCCCTGTCTAGAGCCTTCTAATTAAAGTTACTAGAAGCTGTGCTTTGCCTAGAATATCAGAGGATGGGATTTTCACCTGTTGGCCACTGACTGCAGGGTATTTAAGCCTCCATGGTGCTATTAAAGGGGGCTTTTGGTACCAGTGATTGGAGGTCTGTGTATCGGTTTGTCTCTGCGTGTGTATTCTCAACCTCCAGCCCCTTGCCCAAAGCTCGCGAACTGGGTTCTAGTGCATAGAGCGCAGACGGGGGGCCGCGGCACACATCCACTCCTCCTTTCCCTTCAGAAAAGAGCAGGCCTCGGGGGGTATCAACCAAACACGGAATAACCAGCTACAATACAGTTAGGCACATACGCTCCTATTACTGTTGGACAAGGAGACCCAGAAGGAGGAAACAGGTCCAAAGGCAGGCAAGAGTCGCACTTGTAGCACTAAAAAAACTGAAAATAAATTTAAAAACCGTCTTCAAAAAGCAGTTCTATGGGCTGGGAATATGTCTCAGAATAGAGTGCATACCCAGTATACAGGAGAAAAGACACAGACTCAGTCTCTAGTACCAAAAATAAAGCTGAACACAACACAAAAGACACCTGCAGTTCAACAACAATAAAAACAAACAAACTAGCTTTGTTTTGCTAAATGAACATGTTGTCAAACTGCCTTCTAAACATGTGCTTACACAGAGTGTTTCCTCACTCTATCACAGGAGCTGACAGAAAGTTAAGTCCAGGGCCCAGTACTAAACAGGATCTCTTCTACCCAACCAAGGCTCAGAGAACATCACGGAAGGGGGCAAGAGTAGCGTGAGAGCCAGAGGATGGGAGAAGAGCTGTGGAGCTGTCTGCTAGACATGACCCGGCATGCAAACACTCCAAACACTGGGGTCACAGAAAGAGATGAGGAGATACAATGTGAAGGGCAGAGGAGGAGGTGCTGGGGGTCAGGAGTGGGAAGGGAACTGCGGGTGGTATGATTCAGACAGATCAAAGAATAAAAAAACGTAAGAAAAAGCCAATCTCTTTCCAGGAATTCAGCCAATCCCCTTTCCACTACTGTCAAGAATATTTCAAAATATCAAAGTAGATGATGCTGGCTTGTGTTTATTACAAAGAATTTAAAAACTGAGAAAGGGATCAGAAAGTTGGTCCATTTCATTTTTCCAACATATATGTTTTTCTTCCCTTATAGTCTAATTTCTAAATAAATATTTTAAAGCCATTTACAAATTGAGGTTCTGGAGAAGAGGAGGAGAAGGGGGGAGGGGGAGGGAGGAGGAGGAGGAGAAGAAGAGAGAACAAAGAGAAGATAAGAGACAAGACAATGGCTGGGATCAGTGACAGACGAAGCCCAGCAGTGGTGTCCACCAGAAAAATGAGTATGGTTTGTAGTAGAATCATGACCCCTCCATGTGTTCTAAAGATTTACTTGATGCTGAGGCAAATTTGGTTTGAAAAACAAAAACGGTCTTTCAATAGGTTATGCACTCTGGCCTTGAATTCCTAGCCTCAAAAGTTAGCTTCCTGAATCAGTCACAGGAGGAGCAGTCATGCTGCAAAGATAAAACTTTACTCCTGTTTGATTAAAGAACAAGACACTTATGTGTACCTAAGCTAAAGATCATCGTGGGCAAAACTCAGTTCACTGCTTTCACTGAATGTCCCCTTTATTCCCTCCCTTAAAAGGGAGTAATGCTGATCCAATTACTACAAGGAAATGTCAGAACTGTGTTAAATGACCCTCTCGGAACTTGCTCATCCAACCAGTTAGCAAAGTCTGCCACGTGTTTTGTCCTTAGTATCCCCTGGAGTCTCCTCTCTTTATTGCCAAAGCCTGAGGCAAATTCTTCAGTGTAGGTACCAGACTGTAGGACTGTGGTGGTTTGAATGAGAACGGGCCCATAGGGTCATATATTGGAAAATTCGGTTCACACTGGTTGACTGTAGGTAGGATTAGGACATGTGACCTTGCTGGAGGAGGTGTGTCACTGGAGGTAAACTTTAAAAACCCACACCAGGCCCAGTCTTGATATCTCTGCCTCCAACTTCGGGATCAGAGGTAAGCTCTCAGCTACTGACTGCTCCAGTGCTATGTCTGTCTGCCGGGCACCGCACTTCTGCCATGGTGATCACGAACTAGCCTTCTGAAACTATAGGCAAGTCCCCAGTTAAATGTTTTCTTTTATAAGCTGCCTTGGCCCCAGTGCCTCTTCAGAGAAGCAGACTCCTACATTCTCCTCAGTGCCAAACAGTCTGTGATAACCATCGTGAACCTGGCTTTCCCACGAGCACGACCAGCTCGTTCTCTTGCTCCTGTTTCCACTCCAGCAAAATTTCCTCCCTAGCAAGTTCTCTTCAACAGCCAACAGCTTTTTCCATAAAGAACGCTTTTCCTTTCAAACATCCATGCTGAATAGTCTAAAGCAACTTGACACAAGCAGAATTATCTAAAGGAGGAAGCTGAGAAAGCACACCCACAAGACCTGACTGTAAGTCATTAGCTGCTAGGTATGAGGGCTCAGCCCACTGTGGGTGGTGCCATCCCTGGGCTGGTAGCCCTGGGATCTCTAAGAAAGCTGGCTGAGCAAGTCACAGGGATCCAGCTCTGCTTGAGTTCCTGTCCTGACTTCCTTCACTGATAGGAAGTATAAGCCAAATAAACATTTCCTCTCCATCCATTAATGGCACAGTGACCCGAACGAGGACACCCACTGTGCTTCCTTACAGCCTTACCTTAAAAAAAAAAAAAAGAGCCTAATATTTTTCATAATGTAAGGTATGGAGGACTCCCTGAGTGAAGCCCTGGGTTCATGTGTATTTTGACATGGGCATAACCTGTTGAGGACTCCAAGACCCATGGGAAACTGGGCAACCCATCATGCAAGGGCCAGTTTCTCTCAGTGGTCCAAGTATGAGCATCTGCGAGTGACTGATGAGTATGAGAGAAGACTAGCAGCTGCAGCGTCCTCCTCCTGATGACTACAGTCTACACAGAACACCGAGAGAGACCAGTCAGCCCTGCCCCACCCTGTACCTGATTCCAGCTTCCCTGTCTGTGTCTGTGCCTGACTTTTCTTTA
The DNA here is from genome assembly GCF_000317375.1 of Microtus ochrogaster. Lineage (NCBI taxonomy): Eukaryota > Metazoa > Chordata > Mammalia > Rodentia > Cricetidae > Microtus > Microtus ochrogaster. Next base: position 79,822,886 of record NC_022009.1, read on the forward strand.
TTCCCTCCCCACCTCAGTCAGTGGTAGGTAAGGAATATACAACAACAATGAATGGAAACCAGGGGCCATGACTTTGAAAATGAACAAGGATGGGTATGTAGGAAGGTGTGGGGGAGGGGGAGGGAAAGGGGAATAATGTAATTATATTATGATCTCAAACAATTTTTAAAAAATTTAAAGCTAAATGCATCCAACAAACCTGTCTATAGATCTCTACTTTTTAAGAACAAAAAGGAAAAATAACTCCACATCTTTACTAGTACTACAGAAACATGTGTGTACTTATCTAAACTATTCCAAGCCTTTCCTATGTTCTATAAATACACAGTTTTCAGTGAACACAGTGAGAAGGTCCTAAGTGGTATAATTTGCAATACCTCTTAGGTATTTTTTTCAGAAAAAATTTATTCCAACCCCAATTCTCATACACAACTTAGAAATGACACAGTATAAATCTATTTCCCCTTTATTTCTATATTTCTATACATTTTTATTAGTTGGATCATACAGTATAAAGTAAATATTTAACCATGAATAATCCATCCATTTAGCAAGAAATAATGCAAATAATATACTAAAATTAATCTCCTATCAGTAAAGCTACGGACAAAGAAAGAAATTAGAGAATACAACCATGACTAAAAATAAATGAAAAGTAATTTTAAAACAGAGAATCGAAGATGGTTGGGTTAAAATACTCACAGGTCTTTACCCAGTACCAACCTTTCACGGGCTCTGAAGGTGTGGACTCTCTGATGAGTGACAGCCACACGTGGTACGACACTTAGTACTCATCTGATTAGCACTGATAAACCTGCACTGACGCTCAGCTAGGCTGAAGAACTAAGGCCCTGACCACTCTGCCTTTCTATGGATGGAGACATGTCACCAGCAAGTCACACCACGTAGTGTAACCTAACGATGTCACCCGTCACAGCCACGGTAGAATCCTGAACCCGAGCTTTACAGCTAAGCCTGCACAGTGCGCCCCACAGAGCTCTCCAACAAATAACCATGGGGTTTGCAGAAGAGAAGAATCCACATCCACCTGAGCATCAGATAAAAGAACGGAATCAAGAATTAAGGGAAAACCACGTATTGGAAGTGAGCATATCTAAAACTATGACTACAAAACTTACATATAAAAACATCACAGCCCATAACCCATCACAGCCTCATCTACTTGGCGTCATAGCCTCAACAAGCTATTCTGAGTTTCATAACTTAAATACATAATTGAAATTAACTAACTATATACAAGATCATCTGGTTAAACAAAATAGGGCCAGTGAAATGTTTTGGCAAGTTAAAGAACTTGCCACCAAATTCTCCAATTGGAGCTTGCTCCCTGGACCCATGCTGTGGAAAAAGAAAAACCGATGATCAAGTTCCTCTTTCCTTCAACACATTATATAGCATGTGCACACACACAAAATAAATGTACTAAATGTTCTTAAGTATAAAATGTTTAATCATGACAAGCATTTTGCTTAGGAAATGGGTTTTAATTACTAGTTAACACAGAGATACTCTAATTACGTGCAAGTTGTGTTTTCAGAGTACTATTTTCTTATTTCTCCTATAAGCTATTACCAAATTTACTGTTTTACAGTTTATCTTATTCTGACTAAAAATACTGAAACTGTATGAAAATATTGTGACTAAAGTCCTGATTGAAAAGCAAATTCTCGCCGGGCGATGGTGGCGCACGCCTTTAATCCCAGCACTTGGGAGGCAGAGACAGGCGGATCTCTGTGAGTTCGAGGCCAGCCTGGTCTACAAGAGCTAGTTCCAGGACAGGAACCAAAAGCTACAGAGAAACCCTGTCTCGAAAAATCAAAAAAAAAAAAAAAAAAAAAAAAAAAAAAAAACCAAAAAACCCAAATTCTCAGTCATCATATAGCTGCTTTTCTTTTACCAATATGAATCAGTATCAATCACAAATTTCCAGTCCCCTATAGCTTTTCCTTTACTCTAAGGTTCTTTATAAAACTTATTTCAAATCGCCATGCAGAAAATCCTAATGCAGAAGAGTAGTTTGCCGAGATATGATTTTTTTTCTCACTCTGTCTTAAATCTATACTATTATACATTCGAAAAAGTAAAATCTTAAATGAGTCCAGGAAAGCAGCAAATACAAAAGCAAACCACACTCTAGGCTTCGCCATTCATTGCCAGGCACAGACAGAGCGGACCCAGGGCAGTATCATGGGTGAAGACTGGTGTGCTAGGCCAAACTCAAGCTTGGAAAGGCTGGGTCTTTGTCAGAAGAAGCAGCCGCTAACCATGACACTCACTAGGGAAGCTGTGTGGCAATAGTCCAGACCGTGGGTCTCTCTTTGGATCCCACAGAATCAATCCACTCTTTCCAGAGGACACAAGGTTGGAACTTCCTAAGATCTTCAATGCATCAAAGGTTTACACTGGCACCTGAGGACTATTCATCCAATATCCAATTATAATCCACCACAGCAAGGATACACATAGTTTTTAGACTATTTCTGAACCTGGGAGACCTGTTACCATGATGCAGTAAGTTTACTGTTGTCAATCCTGCCCTCTACACTAACCACATCCTTGCTCTTCATCCAATTTCCCACTTCCCTTTAGGCTCACTCTGCTTGACAGTACAAACACACACTTCCATGAGGAAAAACTGCTTCCTCTGAAATCTTCTCCAAGACTGCTTATTCTTTCATTCATCATTATTACCATATTTTGCATTTATCATTATCGTCTCAACTTTAATTCACAGGTCATGAGAACATGAGAAGTTTCCTACAAACACACACACACACACACACACACACACACACACACACACACACACACACGTAATACCTCTGCTCCCAGATAATTCTTGTTCATTAGGAAATACTTCAGGAAAAGGAAAGTAAAGAGGAATTTTAACATTCTACTACCAGGCTATGCTGCCTACAAATTACATCAGAAGAACAGAGGATGGGAACCGCGGTTTCACAATTTCCAATGTGCAGCACAGTTAAGGACAGTTTAGAAAATTCTCCAGGTGGCTGCAATCTGCAGTCACATACAAACTACTGGTTCCCAAAGCACAGCTCACCTTTCACTGCACATGGATACATGGAATCCAACACACCTTTACTCCATATACTAGATAACCTGAGTCATCTCAAAATACACAAGGAGAACCCACCTCATTCTGTCTTTAATAAGTGCTTCTACATTAGCCAACACTCTCTGCAACTCTACTTTAAGCACGTAAGACTAGGCACCCCTTTCACACTGTCTTCTGAATAGGAAATGCAAACACTTCCTATTTTATTCTCTAAGCCCTCTAGCACTAAAGGTTATTTGTGCCGACTGCATCTACCATCCACTGTCATAAGAGTTTCCCATAACTGATTATCCTACTTTTCCTCTCTGGCCCACTTAGCATCTGCTTTCACGGCTGGCCTCCAAGGCCCACCACTTCAAAGACTCTCCTGCAAGTGTCATCATTTATCACCGCGGCTGGAACTATAACTTTCCCATGGTTACCACATTGTAATGAGTTTTATTTATAAAGACCTAAAACTGAGTCTGCTCTGTACACTGCTGTATACTTGATGTGGCACATACAAGACTCCTAAAACTATGTGCTGTGTAAGTACAAGCATAAGCAAGGGCAGATCTGCTGAAATCAAGACACTTCCTCCAACTCCCAAAGATACACCCTCATCACCTTACTTCCCTTCCTGAGAATTTACTAACATCTGGGTACTCGTCCTTTAATTCTGTGTTAAATCAATTTCGTAAGGAACTACTTTTTACTGAGCAGGAGTATAATAATAAATAAAAACTACCTAAGAAAGTAGATGAAGATTATCAAAGAAGACAATTCACAGCATTATATTGAGTCATTTTTCTAAATTTAATGAAAATTCTCTCATACGCATATACACAGAAAGTAATAAAAAAAAAAAGGTGATGTATAAAATAGAAAACTAGGGGCTATGGAGATGAACTCAGATTCCCAGTACCCAGAGAAAAGCCTGGGCATGGCAGGATGAATCTGATCCCAGTAACAGAAATCAGGGAGGCAGATGTTTGGGACTTGCTGACCATCAGTCCAGCCAGCCCAGCCACATGATGTGCTCTGGATGCAGTGAGAGATACGGTCTCGAAAACTAAGCAGAAGGGGCAGTTCAGTGGTGGAGTGCCTGTCTTACATGCATTAGTCCTTAGCCCCAACCTGAAACCCCAGCACCACAAAAATGAAAATTAAGGGTGGAGAATAATTGAGGAAAATATCCAATGTATGCCAATCTGATATGCCAGAACTCTGGCGTGGGTGTGCACGCACACACGCACACACACACACACACACACACACACACACACACATGCATTCATCACTCACGTGTGCTCTCTCTGTTGTTCACTCACTAGCGTACACACACATACTCATGCACATCCCAGAAAAACACTTTCAATACCTCTTTATTCAAGAAACATGAAATTTCTTCCTCCTTTATTCATTGAGTAGCATGGAATTTTGAAAAAGCAAGATACTGTAATCAGCATTGTATTGTTTTACAGTGGGGTAGGCCACTTTTCCCACAAAAACTTCATCTTAACTCATGTTCTGTGTCTTCAATTAACTACCAACCTTTAGCATGCAAAGCAACCCAAAACTTTAGAGCAGGAATATAATTTCTTCACTTCTAAGATAAAAATGAAAACTTTTAAATTGAAATTGTTTTTTAAAATGACTCTAAAATATCATGCCAACATCTGTTTAGACATAAGTTGTTTTAAATATTTATCTATGCCTTTTTTCTATTCAATATACTTAATCTGGAACAAAAAAAGTTTCTATCAAATGTCTTCTGGACATTTATTATAATATTCTATTTTTTTCTACTAGACAATTATAAGTATGAGTTTACTATCCAGTACTTAGACATTTTTTTCATAACTTCAGTGAATTCTATTTAATTGTACAGAGTAGATTTCCTTTAAGGTCAGATCAGAACAATTTCACTTGTAATTCCACATGAATGTTGCAGTAAAGGTAATCTCTAAACCTGAGATCTATCAGATACATTAAGTGAAAAGATGTTATAAATTTGCATATGTATAAGCCCTTTTTAGAATATAAACATAGCATAAAACATAATTATTTGTGACTGCCTGAAGAAACGAAACCTCTATGTAACACTTGAACTTTAAATAGAAGCAAGCTGCGGAATTAAAATGATGTAATCTGCAAGTTATGATGCTTCCTCACCTAAAGTCAAAAAGAGAAGGAAAAACAGCTGGATTTTCGTGAATATTATGTGAGATTTTTAAAATGTGGATAGGGCTTGGAGAGGTGGCTCAAAGGTTAAAAGCTCATGTACTCTTACAGAGAAACCTGGGTTCCATTCCCTGAACCTATGTGGCAAATCATAATTCTCTATAATTTGTTTCAGAGGATCTAACAACCCTCCCCTGGATTCTAGGCGTGCACACATGTCACACACACACACATACATACATACATGCAAGCAAAACACAGATACAAAATAAATCTTTTTAAAAATTAAAATGTTAAATATCATATTTTAAATAGATCCCTACAAACTGACCCAGCACACTGAAATGCGCTCCGGACAAACACCTAGCAGCAGCAGCTTGAACTACACCCAGTCTTCTTCAGAGACTACTTCTGAGCAACAGGCAGGGTTTTGAGTCATTATGTCCTTGACATAACAAGAAATTGTTTCATAGAGAAAAGGACTGTTCAACTTTATTTTTCATAGCAAAAAAGGAAACATCAAAAACGAAGTTAAAATCTTGGAAAGCCATGTTTCTCAATCAGTTCCTATTCTATAACACTGTTCTCTTCAGATTTTTCTGAGTAGTTCAGAAACTACAATAGATACATAACAGACATGACCCAGCACTATGTCTGGCATGCCTAGTTAGCGTGTCGCCTGGTCTGCTCACCTGGGGCCACACTGCAGCAGCTAAAGACACTGGAAGTCAGTCACCCTCTGCCCTCATCTGACTCTAATAGCTCCAGTCCTAGGGAACTAAGCTCACACACTTTAGCATGACTAAACTCAGTTTACACAACAACAAAGCTTCATCCACCAGTTGTGGTGGTTTGAATAAGAATGCCCCCATATATTCATACATAGATTTGAATGGTTGGTCACCAGGGCATGGCACTATTAAGAGATGCGGCCTTGTTGGAGTAGGTGTAGCTTTACTGAAGGAAGTAAGTCACTGGGGGGTGGAAGCTCAAGCCAGGCCTAGAGTCTCATTCTCTTCCTGTGGATCCAGATGTAGAACTCTCAGCTCCTTCTCCTGCATGGTGTCTGCCTGCATGCCACCATGCTCCCCACCATGATGATAATGAACTAAACCTCTGACCCTGTCAAACAGCCCCAATTAAATGTTTTCCTTTTTAAAACCCCTAAGACACCAGGGTTCCTCTCTAAGGACACAAAACTTGTATAACAGCAGCAGTTTGGGGCACAAAGCAAAACCAAACATATTCATAAAGGGCCTATGTTTTTCCTTCATCCATACAGACTATAATGCTGCAGAACACTGGGCTGCAGAGATGGCTCAGTGGTTAACAGCAAGAATTGCTATTGCAGAGGACTCTAGTTCAGTTCCCAGCACTGCTCTGGACAGCTTAAATATCTGTAACTCCAGCCTTCAGGGAAATCAGACTACTCTGGCCTTCACAGGCCCCTATACTCACAGCACATACCCACATACACATGCATGGCCTTAGTTGGGGTTACTGTTACTGTAATTAAACACCATGACCAAAAACACAACTTGGGAAGAAAGGGGTGTATTTGGTTTATGCTTGTATATCACTGTTCATCACTGTCCTGAAGGAAGTTTCAAGCAGAACAAGAACCTGGAGGCAGGAGCTGATGCCGAAGTCATGGAGGAGCGCAGCTTATGGGCTTACTCTCCATGGCTTGCTAAGCCTGCTTTATTATAGAACCCAGAACCACCAGCCCTGGGATGGTACTGCCAACAATTAAGAAAAGGCCCTCCAGGCATGCCTAAAGCGTGATCTTATGGAGGCATTTTCTCATCTGAGGCTCCCTTTCTCTGTTGATTCTAGACTGTGTCATGTCGCCATAAATATGTGCTACACAGCACATATTTACACACAATTAAAAATAATTTTAGAAAAATCAAAAAATACTGAATATTTCTGTTATTTCCAATTCTTAGTTTCTGGGGTTTGTTTGCTGGTTTTGGTTTTTTTCTGTAATACCTATTCAAATGGAAATCATTTCTTTAATGGTAAGCGGACAAAGTAAGATTCGCACTGTGCAAACCTAATACTGGTAACCCTTATTCTTTTCCTACATAACAGGTAGCGTATGTTTAACACAGCAATATGAGCTACCACTCACTAAGTTCTCAGTATTAGCTCAGGACCTTTGCTAGCTTTTAATACAGCTAACTCTAAGAACCCTTTCATGAGTAAGTTATATTAACAACTATACTCTAAAGATACAGAGAAAGATAAAAACAAAACAAAAGGTCATAGAAATGGTAAAGCCATAGAATGAGAGAATGAACTAAGCTTGATTTTAAAATCAAGGTACAATGTAGACTATTATTTTGTAGACTGCGAAGCAGTTCGTTTGTTTAATAGGGGACAAGTATTTCTGTACAGTAAATCTGCATAATCAAAGTAATTTTGCAAGACTGAAAACTTCAATTAATTATAGGGAAAAAACAGGAGTAAATAAGCCAGCACCTTAAACTCCTGGCCACTCTTTACGAATGTTACTGGGAATCTGCAGGTATTAAGGGAACTTTCAGTGTTCTGGCGCTGTTGGAGTTCAACATAAGCTTCCTTTAGAAGGCTAAGGTCTGTATGGTGGCAGGGCGAAAGATATCAAGTCAATAACTAACTCTGAAAGTATAAGGAGCTTCATATAACTCAAAGATGAGCCTTTTTAATCAAGATAAATTTAGGGAAGAGTCATGCAATTACATTGAACTGCAACTTTAAGAAAAATGTATAAATTATTTTATTTTTTTATCTTGCAAATAAACATGAAAAATATTTTATACTCAAATAAGTATAACACAAAACATAAATATTATAAATGTTAAACATTCTGTGGAGCCTAATTTACTGAAGGTAATAAAAGGGATGAAGGTTAGGGAGAAAATTCCTAAAAGGGAAAAGTGTAGGCCTTAAATCATGGACAGAAAAGGAGAGTTGGGGAGGGGCCAACAACACACACAGTAACAGACAAGAAAGGGAAGTCAAGTACAGAAAGGAAGGAGTAAGACGGGCTTCACCACAAAGGGCCTTGTGGCAGTGGAGATGTTACTGTAACAGAAACAGTGGCTCCCTGAGAACAAAACACTTCACTGTTACATGAGCCTGCCTGCAAGACTGCTGTATAAAGAGATGAACATTATCTATCTGCCTAAATATTCAGTTTTCATTTATATAAGCAAAAATTTTATTTGCAATAACATGGCCCTTTATACTGTGCATATTGGAGGGATTAATTTTACTGCTCCTCACTTTCTGGTTCCCTATAACAAATGTTAATAAGATTTAATGAATTATAAAACACACATCGACTTGACTTTCTAAGACTTTTATTTCAATTACTGGGAATGACTTTACATGAAACTTCATCAAGCTGACAAGAGTCCCAGGCTTTGCATATCAGAACACTGCACGACAATGACACTGGTGACACAGAGTATGAGTAGTCTACAATTTCCTCTTTCCTTTAATCTATATTAAAGGTTTTGTGGGCCAAAGACACATAATTGTTAACCAAATTTTCTGATTATGACCAATTTACATTATACAGGTGTCGTCCTTCTTGTTTTCCTCTTGAAAGTGGGTATGAATCTAATTCTTAAGATTTACACTAGAAATATAATACCTACATTAAAAAGTTACTAAAAACTTTCAAAGGAAAACATTAAATTATCTGGCTCAAAGAGAATGATTCTGTTTAGCATTTTAAAGCCTCTTCAATGAAACAAAAACAACAGAAGACAACTCAATAAATTCTAAGTCTGAAAAAGAAACTTCTTGTTATTTACAGCCAAAGAAATAATCATGCAGCAAAGGACTCACTCAGTGTCAGTTCTAAACAGGACTCAGCATGGACCACTTCACTTAGTACTCACCAAAACCTATGGGGCAAGCACACCAAGTAGTGGAGAAAACTGCAGTTCAGAAAGGCTAGGCACTTCACCAAGGTCAAAAGATGCTTAGAATGACAAAAGTTGTATTCAAACTCAAGTAATCTGGGGCCAGCCACCACAGCTAACCAAAAGCACCCAACTCTTAATTAAGAAGGTCTGTGACCTGCAGAGTGCCTCTTGGCTACTCTTCTACTGCTGTGACCAAACCCATGGCCACGGCAGCTCAGAGAGCACAAAGTGTCTATGGTGTCAGGGGGCTGGAGCCCATGATGGCAGAGCAAAGGCAAGGCATCAACAACAACTAAGAGCTTGTATTTGGAACAAATGGGGATGGGAGGGAGAGAGCACAACCCTGGAGCCCACGCCCAGTGACACACCTCCTCCAACAAGGCCACACTTCCTAGTCCTTCCCAAACTGCTTCAAGCCATTCTCATTCAAACCACCACAAAACATTAGAGGACCTATACAAACACAATCTAAGTTCACAAACATCCATGTTTTACATGAGTGTTAATTATTTAACTTTTTAAGTTACTAGACATTCATTCAAGGGTTCTTGACTGTAAAGTGAAATTTAACAAACCATGAAATATTGTGAAAGCCTAGGATCAAGCCACTGCCATATTTTGTGTGGAACACTTAGGTCATACAAAAAAAGAAAAGAAAAGAAAAGAAAAGAAAAGAAAAGAAAAGAAAAGAAAAGAAAAGAAAGAAAAGGCAACACATTACACTTATTGTAGTCTGATTAAGCACCGGTGTTGTTTGTTGTAAGAAAAAAGCAGGGTGCTGGAGAGATGGCTCAGTGGTTAAGAGCAATGGTTGTTCTTCCAGGAATGAGTTCAATTCCCAGCAACTACATGGTGGCTCACAACCATCTGTAATAAGATCTCACGCCCTCTTCTGGTCTACAGACATACAGGCTGGCAGAATACTGTATACATAATAAATAAATTTTTTTTCTAAATATATCTCAAGTTCAGAAACAGAAATCAGAAACCGACTACAAAGTACCTTATGGCTTGTAGAAACACTAGGTAACATACATCATCATATCTTGAAGTCACATCATTACCTGATAAATTTGTGTAATAACTGAAACACCCTGAAATTTTGTTTCACAATTAGCTCTTCCATTGAAGTCTATTTTTCAACCTCCAAGCCTCAAGAGATGATGACCTGAAAGGCCATTTTTTGCATATGTTCATTGTTAAACAACAATGAGAAAACTTAAAAACACACAATGCAAGGGACTACATATCTATCTTGTTCCAAACCACAAGCAGGCTAAAAATAGTCTCAATGTTTCGGGAACGAAAGCGATCCTAGATTAAACAGAGCAACATCCAAGGACTTTTCAGAATACCAGGTTCAGAGTCATAATTCACCTTTGTGTTTTTCAGAAATGCATGAGACTGAACTATGTCAGTAAACTGGAGAAAATGGTGTTATAGAGTCAACAATGATGAACTATCTCAGTTGACACACACTAGCTTCTCATGCTACTGAATATGCTATGCAGATCATCACAGCTTCAACAGCTGAACAGAGTAGAAATGGATTATTAACAGCAAACTCTCCTGGTACATATTATTCTGTAAACAATGGGTGAATACATGTACAAAATGACGCTCAGTGCTCTGTGTAACTAAGAAGCATTTTAATCCGAAGAAGGACGCTTAAAAGAAATCCCACACTAGCTCAGACGGTTATTTATTTAGGGGTAGACTCACAAGTCACAATCCTCCGCTGGCATGGAGAACAGCAACCGAATCCTGCAGCAAAAGAGGCCAGACGAGCGCTTTACATCAGCATAGTATAAGAGGGCACAAGTAAGTGGGCAGGTAATTGAAAGGCCACTGGCAGTAGGAATTCCAACACTCTCCCCTTTGTTTAAATAAGAGAGTTCTAAGCCTAATACAAAATTATATACAATAAGAACAAATATATTCAATAATTATCCTATCCTAATGAGTTTAAGTCTTGTATAATAAATAACCTGGCCAAGTCATGAGAGGAAAGTAACTACAACTATCTAGTCTTCAACCCCATCGAAGACCTAAGAAGGGAGATAATATTATTTGAATAGGCAGGAAGTGCCATCAAGCAACTTCCAAAAATGTACAACAAATGACAGAGACAACTGGCTACCTGGACAATCACACCAAAGTCTCATTTGCAATTTTGAAGCAACAATCTTTGCCTAAGGCCTAGAGTAACTGACAGACCATTTTCAGAGGCAGGAAATTTTTTAGAACCATTTTACACTGTCTTGGCAAGATTTGACAGTCTTTTTCTTTGTGTCTTGCCTGTCCACTTCCAGATACCATGTACCTTGTCAGTGGCTGAGGCATGGGCAGTTCCTTGCCCAAAGGTCAATCATGCCAAGAGAAAACAAACTCTGAGTTGAGTGTCTTTGGTGCTCAACATTCACTTGGGAATAGATCAGTGCACTGTATGGCAGATATAGCTTTTACTCAAAAAAAAAAAAGGGGGGGGGGTTATACGCTGCATGGTGCTACCCAGAGTTTAGGTAGTGAGGATGACTCCCACCCCGCAGTCCTAGAGGGAGAGGTGAACTACATCCACCATATTTAAAACCTGAGAGAAGCGGACCCAGCACCCAGGGCCACTGAGACCAAGCTGCTTAGCATTTTAAGAAACCCTTCTGATCAGAAAATAATTACAGATATGCAATAAAGAAAAATCCAGATAAAAAAGACCTCTAAATGGGTCACAGTGTTGGATAATATTATATCCTTCTGGAGTCTTTGATGGAGTTGAAGAACTTATAGCTATAGTTACAGTTTTCCTTAGTTATGATAAAAGATAAAGTAGATATAAATACTGTAACTGTAATTCTTGCTTGGTACCTGTTTTGTTATATGTAAGTTTGCTATTTTGAAGTTAAAGCTTTCCTTTTTGTTTAAACAGAAAAGGGGAAATGGCGTGGGAGGTCCTTCTGTCTATGTGTTGCTTTTATTGATTAATGAATAAAGAAACTGGCTTGGCCCATAGCATGGGAGGAGGAAGGCAGAGTTAGAGAGAAGCCATGAAGCTGCCAGAGTCAGACATGCTGAAACTTTGCCAGTAAGCCACTGTCACATGACAATACACAGATTAAAAGAAATGGGTTAAATTAATATGAGTTAGCCAATAAGAAGCTAGAGCTAATGGGCCAAGCAATGATTTAATTAATACAGTTTCTGTGTGATTATTTCGGGTCTAAGCTAACCGGGGGGCTGGAAACCAACAAGCAGCCTCCTGCAACATTAATTCAGAGAATCTGATAGCACCTACACATTTTAGAAGTGTGCCTGCCCTCAACTTTCTATCTCTGAAATCAATGACTACATTTTTATTCACACACATATATTTGTAAACATTAACAGCAACATTAAAAACCATCAAGCTGAAACATTCTACAAAGCACCATGAAAATCATTAGAGATAATTTAGGTGTGTGTCTAAAGATGTATAGATGTGCCAGGCAGTGGTGGTGCACGTCTTTAAGCCCAGCACTCAGGAAGCAGAGACAGATGGATCTCCGTGATTTTGAGGCAAACCTGGTCTATAAGAGCTAGTTCCTGGACAGCTAGGGCTGTTGCACAGAGAAACTGTCTCTGGACACTCACAGATGTGTAGATGAATAAAAATTTTAGGGACTCATGAAATCAGAATACCATGTAATCAGAGAAACAAGATAAAAATTTACTTCATCAAATTCATAGTTCATTACAGATAAATTATAACCTGTTATATTTTTCCCCTGATGAAGAAACAAAGACACTTACATTCCTAACTCAGGCCCTCCCTGCTCAACTGCCTCTTTTCTTTTCCTCACTATTTTTTAAGGAGGGGGAGGTGGAAGTAATCCAACTATCTAGAAATAAAATGGTCAGCCCATGTACTTAACTATATAAAATTTCTAAGACATAAATATAAAAATAATTATTGTAGCCGGGCGGTGGTGGCGCATGCCTTTAATCCCAGCACTCGGGAGGCAGAGGCAGGCGGATCTCTGTGAGTTTGAGACCAGCCTGGTCTAAAGAGCTAGTTCCAGGACAGGCTCCAAAGCCACAGAGAAACCCTGTCTCGAAAAAAAACAAAAAAAAATAATTATTATTATTATTATTATTGTAATACCTTAAATTCATTGTAGACAAAGTTATTTTCCACCTGTATTAATTTTTCTTGAGGAGATGTTTAATATTTATTCTGTCAACACATACTTCAGTGTAAAGTACCCAATTTAAAGTGCTATTTAGACTTTGGGGGCACAACTTTAATGATCAGTCTCAAGTACTCACACTTACAGGAAAGTAAATAAACAGAGATCAGACCAGAGTACATGCACTATTTTCACTAGGGTAATGGGATTTGGCATCTGTCTGTAAAATGTGATAAAACCACTCTAAGGATACATAAGAGTCTTTAGAAAAAGAAGAAACAGACTCAAAGGTCTTACAGGCTTAGTTTAGTGGCAGACAGCAGACTCCCAACACCCACAGAATAGAGAAAGAACAAACCAGGGCTCACAGGGCTCCTCCTCCAGCTCCTGACTGCTCTTCAGAGCACCTGTCGGGAATTGTGGGACGCTGAATCAGAGCTGCCAGTCATCATCCCAATGAGCACGAGCATCCCACGAGCAGCTGCACCTGGCCTTGGAGGGTGAAGGCAAGTGATACTCAACTCTAAACCACAGTCTCCAACCTTCTTTCCCTCTTAATTTCATTCTTTAATAAAATGCCTTGTTTCACTCTGACAACAGAATCTGAAAGGCCTCAGTTCTGATGGCCGAAGTGGCCCAGAACTAAATTTAGCCATGACAGTGAGGTTTCTGAGCACAGGTTTCCAGTGTGACCCAAATTACCAGATCGTCTTCCAAGTCTTCTAACACAAAGTAGCCATACTCTCACTTGGTAAACAGGTCTACCTTTAACACAATTTTAACTAAGGCCTTGGCAATAGTATCTACAACAAGTTTCAGTTTTCTTTTTATGAATTTACCAAGGTATTATTATCTCCGTTTTACTGAGAAGGAAACCAATGCTTACAAAGTCCACAGGACTACTTCAGGATCCACCTTACACAGGGATCGGCAACTCGAGCCTCTGAACACTCAACATATGGGTTATTTGCATGTTGTCTCCCTAATGAGATTGGTACAGACTTAAGGACACATCACCACTATTCCAACATGTGTGTTTGCTTAACTATAACCACCTTTCAAAGTTTAAAATGATTTAAAAGCTATCATTTGCTTCAATTCAAAGTTCCCTTTCCTGAATATTTAAGAAAATATTTGCATAATAAAACCTGACTCTGAAACTGAATTCTAGAGTTGTGTCAAGTGACAACCACAGAATTTCAAGACACAGTTTAAGCTGTAACCTGAGAAACTTGCTCAGGAAAAGAAATCTGTGAAATCCTTCATCTTTCCCATTATATGGCTCATCAGCGAGCAGCCCAGGGAAACGCAGGGCAGACCTAGTTTTCCCTTCCTAGCTCATGTTCCCTAGTGTTCACTGCTGCTTAGCCAAGTCGCTCTGTTGATCCCGCTATCACAGTCTACCTCAATATGCCCTCAAGCCTTTTACTGTAAACTAGAATTGACAGAATCATCAGGAAGCATGAGGACTACACACAGCAGGAATATTAAATCAGAACACAGCACCTTTATCATCTGCAAGTGGGCATGGACATGTAGGTCGTGTTTACATTCAAAGTTGTACAGCAAAACATTCTACAATGATCATATGATGTATCAAGGTCTGAAAACTCTTAAAGCTTATTTCCTGCTCCCTCCTGACATTGATTTCCCCAAATAAACTATAGGAAAGTTTGTAAATACATAACAATTAGTGCCATAGTGCTTCTCATCATAATCTAATAATATACCAATTATACAACCCTTTATCAATTTCTGAGGGAATTGATCATCAAACTAGATGGAGATTTACATAACACACAAAAGGCCCTGAGGTTTCGGATTGTGGTGTTAACTAAAATCACCTAGTTTTGCTTTGTTTGCAATCCTATCACCTCTGAATATACAAGAGTCATGGTGACACATACCCAGAACCCCAGCTCAAAAGACTGGAAGATCTAAAATCTATGGCCAACTGGTGCTACATGCTAAGGCCCCACTGCAAAACAAAGGAATTAAAAATGAGAGAGAGAA
>NC_022009.1:79838803-79845897 GCF_000317375.1 Microtus ochrogaster
GAGATCCAAGGAACAGGCTGTAAAATCAGTTCTCTTTATCCACCTTTACATGAGGTCTGCAGATTCAACTCAGGTCGACAAGCTTGTACGGCAAATGCTTTTATATGCTGAGCCATCTCACAGGACCCCATATGAAAGTTCAGAGATGGGGACTTCAGATCCCCTGCACCATAGAAGATGATCCTAGCGCACATACCTGGAGTCTGTTACTTCTCTGCTGGGGCAATGGACACAGGAGATACAAGCGGCTCACTGGCCAGCTAGGCTAGCAGAGTAAGTGGGGTCCAGGTTCAGAGAGACTCTGTTTCATATGTAAGGCAGAGAGCAGCAGAAAATGACACCCTTTCAAAACCCTTGGGTTCCACAAGCACAGGCAAGAGCACACACGTATGTGCAAATGCCCATGCATGCACGCACACATATAAACACAAGATAAATAAATTTTAAAGACAGAAAACTCATGTAACAATAGAAAATATTGGCAAACACAGTTCTGATAAGGGGTTACAATTTAAAACACAAGGGATTCCAACCATTTAAGAAAACAACCTATTCCAATAGTAAGCAAAGGATATGAAAGACCTACATGATATGAAAGACCTACAGGATATGAAAGTCAACATGAAGATGAAAAACTGTTCACCATCAGGAAAATGCAAATTAAAGCTACAATGAAATATTACTTCCTCTCTGCTTGTTAGAATAGCTACTATCGAAAAGATCAAAGATACCAACAGTCCCATGGAAACTAGCATAGCTGTCAAGGAATAGGATACATGGCCATTCTTCAAAAACTGAGGCAGAACTACTTTCTTTCCTGCAATACAAAGAACTCTATGTCAAAGGGATATGTGCACTGTGCTCATGATGACACTTCTCGTAGCATCCAGAGAGGTGATCACTTTCAGTGTCCATTAGGATGAACGCACAGGGGAGGGTTTTCTCCAAGGTGGGTGGGCATGCAAGCAGGCACAGGAAACCCAGTCCACCAAGCCAGGGAAGAAGCGCTTCAGTCTCACACAGGGAAGAGACGTCCGGTTGGCCTAAGGCTACAAAGTTTCTAATAGGGAGATATTTCGAGGTGAGTGGCTTAATCCCAGCTCTCCAGAGGGAGAGGCAAGCAGACAGATCTCTTGAGGTCATTATCAGCCTGGTCTACATAGTGAGTTCCAGGACAGCCAGGGTTTTGTGGTAGACCCTGTCTCAACAAAACAAAGTAATATTCAGCTTAGCTCTTCTAAACACACCAAAGAAGGAAAGTGTACACTACCAACCAGGGTCATTCCAGTGAAAACCTTCTACGCCCTTTGCAAAGTCCTTTCCACACCTCTTCAACATGCCGCAAATACCGATAAGCCTCCAGAGTTCTTGCTCTAGTTAGCAGCCTTTACAATGCCATTAATTAATAATTAAAGAAGCAGCTCATATAGTTTAAGGATTAATCGATCCCAAGAGTATTTCCACCATAAATATAATAATCAATAAATCAAGCCATAGTATTTTACGTAGTACTACAGGCAAGTGTGTGTGTGTACAGTCAGTCATGTACGTAAAGGGTCCCTAGCAGCTCAGATCCTTTTTTTCCTTGATACCCAATCATCCACAAGCTTTTCTGGAAGTCTCCATGGCCACATAACTTTGCAACAGGCTATAACTGTATCACTTTCCTTCTGAGTCAATCACCCATGGAAAGCAATGAGCAGTCCTCCAGAGAGGAAACTGATTTCATTTTCTCTGTGCAAGTATCATCCTAATTTATCTGAACCACAAGGCCTTTTCATTCCTTAACAAGCTGGGATTTCTAAGAGTCCTGCCATTAAGGCCTTTTCCACCTGTTTTGTGTCTGCTAACCTTGAAGTAAAACACCAGTATTCATATCTAAAAATCGAAAACACTGTCATAAACTCACTTAGTGCCACACACTCACAAACCCAGGCACTTCTGTCTCTCACTGTCTCTCTCTTCTGGTTGTGGGTTGTCTGTTTTTGAGGCAGGGACTCCCGTAGCCAGACTGGCTTTAGAACCAAATGTCGGCCTTGCTCCTCAAGTTTACACTTCTCAAGTGCTGGAACTGCAGGTCTGAACCATCGGCCCAGTCACTATTTGTGCACTCACAGAAATGACAAGTACCTGACAACTGATCACACAAACCAACGGTAAGCCATTATTCCCAGAATCAACCTGGAACATTTCCTCCACCGCCTATACCTTTACTTTGCTGTCAAACTACCAGAATCATAGCCCTAGAACAGCTTCTAAAATAAAGAAAACCTTAAAAGTTTACTAATGAAATTCAGTGATATTTAACAATATCTTAATACTGAGAAAATTCACACTAATTAAAACACATTCTGAAGTTTAAAAAGTCCCAATTTTGAGATGTAAAGTTAACTATTAATAAGCAAAAGGCCAGAACCTATTAAGCAAATAATTTTCAACCATATCATGATAAATTTTTGCAAATCTTATGGGAGAAACATTGAAAATACTAAGTCCAAAGCAGAGGAAGAAATCTTAACTGCATATTAAAAAGTAGTTTCCTCACTCCTGCTGGAAAACATGAAGACACACGAATACACAAAATGAACAGTCTTCCAAATAAGTCAACTGCTTATTTAAAAAATTTTAAAGCAAAAACTGAAGCCAAAAGTTAAAAACAAGAGCTGCCTAACTAGGCCTATACTTTCAATTCACACGAATGTCTTTTCACAGGCTTCAAAGTTTGATGTACGTATTAGTTTGCTTCATTGAGTAATATTCCCTTTTGCCTTACTTAAAACAGCTCTTAATGAATAACTCATGCATTATCTCATTTCCGCCGTTTCAATTAAATCTATAATTTGATAAATGCAGAACTGGATAGTTTCGTGTAAATGCTTATTATTGATATTACGATCACATATCTATGTATGCCCACTTTGTTGTTTCTGTTTTTAATTAAAACCAGCATAGTGACAACATCAGAAATGGAAAGGACGTATAAGGACAGGAATGGAGGGAAGGAGGGAAAGGAAGACGGGAAGGGGGAGGACTCTACACTGTGAAGAGACACAGCACAGAACTTGAATGAGAGCATTCAAGTGTGACTCTTGCTCTCGTTTTTAACTCTCAACCTGCTTTGTCAGGAAGCCAAAAGTGACAGCCTCACTGACCTTAACTCTCTGCCTGGTTTCTGACCAGGGAAACACCTGCTAAGTGTGACCAATAAAAAGATTAGGAAAACCCTTCAGGAGGAAGTGCATCCCTGTAGATTTGGAGATCTAACATTAACTAAATCATCCCCTAAACCAGAAAGACCTGGTGGCTGGTGTTTCCACTTGCAGACAGACATGACAGACAGACGTATGCGTTTGCACACACACACACATGAAGTCATTTGTATCTAAAACACTTCAAAATTGGACTATTTACTGGGCTTTAAAAAAAAAAAAAGCCAGAGAAGTTAAGTTCAGCAAAAAAGCCTCAAGTAATGAATTCTCTTCTGTTCAAACGCTGACAATATTGAGAAAAGGAAGTAAGATGTTTTCAAACTAGTCGAGAAAGCTGAGCACTACTGAGGACAGCTGAGCAAAGTGGTAGGTCCTGAACAGAGTCAGGACACCAGGCTCCTAGCTCCAACTGGTTCACTAACAACTGTCTGACCTTGGACATGTCTCTGGACTTCAGTCAGCTTGTCTACAAAATGTCTACGGAAAATCACAGATGAGATCAAAGGACAATTTAATCTGAGTTTTACTTTAGAGAGGCAGCCCAAAGTAGTGCTTGATAAAATAACGCCATAGGAACTACCAACAGTGGAACACTACCAAGCTCTGCCACTACCAAGCCAATGTGCTGTACACACACAGGTACACACACAGACACATGCTGCAACAAAGGAAGGTTTACTACTGTGACCTGTTTAAAACACTTTACTGAAACTAAGCCGTATAAAAATACAGAAGCTTAGAATGAATGCTCGGCCTATCCAAACCAAGACAGTTATGCTGGCATTAGCTCACTATTTTCATCGTGAAAAGATCAAAACTCTAAAAAGTCCTATCAAAAGGACATGCCATACTACACAAACACAGCCAACTCTGAAAAGTTACTAACACTAATATAAGGCAGCTTCTCGCCGAAATATGAGAATAAAAGAAACTGAACTGCTATTTGCTTTTTTAAATATACAACTAATGCCAAGTTATGGTAGACCACATTCTGTGACAATGAAGGTAGCCAGAAAACTAAAAATAAAATGTAGAACTGGGAAACGTGAGGTGAACTTCTAACAACTAGAAACGCGTGGTTCCTTAGTTAACAGTCAACCGGTAAGGATTTCTCAGGTGCGACATATATGCCAGGCTCAGGACACAGACGACAAACGAAGCTGCTGCTTCTTAGTTAGGCAAGTTCCAAAGGCTTGGAAAGTTCAGTGTGTCCTATTGTACCGTCGCTCAGAGCACAGTAAAAGCCACTTGTCTCAAATATTTTATTTCCCTTTCAGGCCAGTGTAGGACTGCTTCCCAATGATCACTAACGCTGCTTATGACCCTCACAGCAGCTCACAAGAATGCCCACACCTGTCCCTGATATCGGGATCCTCACAGAACATCAAGTGCGCACGGTCCTAGGGTTTCCCTAAACCCACAGCGTCAGCCGTCCACACCTGCACGGACCATTCGCACAGCCATGTCACCTCCGGCCACTAACCGAGCAGCCCCGAGTAAGTCCTATCCCGTAAGGTCTTGCCAGTGCAGGCAAACTCTACTTCTTCAAAGTGGGCACTGAGAAAAGGGAAACCGATTGGTCCATAGCCGCTGCCCTACTTCCATTTCGGGACACAGGAGAAAAACTGTTCCGAGGGGGTCATGAAGGTGGACGCACGGCCAACCGAACTTTGGTTACCGGGGCACCGACTGCGGGAACGCGACGGGATGCGGGGGCCGAGGCGGAGGGCGCGAGGCCGGCGAGTCGAGGCGGCGGCAGGCAGAGCGGCTCGGGCCGGCTGCCCCCGACAGGATGCTGGCCCAGCCCGGGGAGGCCGAGCGGGCCCGGTAGCTCGGGGACGCGGACCGGGCTGAGGCCGGCCTCGGGCACCGGGACACGGTGGGGGACACAGCGGCGGCCGCCTCGGGGCAGCGGGGCGCGGACGCAGGGAGGCAGCGGCGGCCGGAGGAGGTGGAACTCTGCCGAGTCAGCACCGCGCCCACTCGGGGGCACTTGTGGGAGCCGGCGGCCGCCCAGGAGGGCCGGGTCGAGCCGGGTCCGGTGGAGCCACGGAGCGGGTCGGGCCCAGGGCCGGCGTCGGTGCCGCTCTCCCGCCCGCCCGCCCTCCCGCCTCTCAGGTAAACAGTGGGGCGCCGCTTACCTCTGTTAACATCATTCCACCCCGGGGGAGTGAGGTCCTCCCTAACCTCGCCGCATGGCAGCAGCCGTCGCAGCAGCGGAAACGACCCGGGTCGCCGCCAACGGCGGCAACTGCTGCTTCAGTCCCGTCCCGGGCGGCGGCTGGACTCGGCTCCGCTGGCTTCCCCCCGGACGGGCCGCTCGCGACGGACGCGCCGCCATCTTGGAAGAGCGACGTCCGCGTCTCCCCGCGACGTGCGCTCCTATTGGCCGGCGCGCTGGGCGCGGGCGTCTTGTGACCGTCTCCATGGCGCCGGCGCGCGCAGGGGCGGAGGCGGCGGGCGCTGGGCCGCACGCGACCCGAGTGCTGGGTGGCCGGCCGGGCCGGGGATCCCAGGGGAGGCAGGGACGCGGGCGGGAGTCGCGGCGGAGGGACGTCCATCGCGCACGTCCCCCGACGCCGCCGAGGAGAGCCGAGGGCGCTCGGGACACGCTCGGGATGGCGCCTCCGGGCGCGGGGACCTGAAACTGCAGCCGCCCCCGCCCGCCCGCCCGCCCGCGCCGCGCTGCTCCCCGAAACTTGGGCAGAAACTTGTCGCCCTACCTCCCCAGCGCTCCGGATCGAGTCGTCCGCTGGGCGAGCGACAGGTTGTCGGTGTGATCCCGGGCGGATCGTCTTCTTCACCCCGATCCTGGCACAGTTAGGGCTGCTGCCTCGCTGATTGGCCAAAAGCTGCCGAAGCTCGAAGGCTTAGGGTTTCTCCCATAGAGACTCTAAAAAACCAAGCGGCTTTTGCCCGGCAGCTGCAGTCTCCATAGCGTTATTGGGGTTTATTTTTAAAGTTGTATATAATTTATATAATGTGTTTATCTGCCCAAAGAAACTGGTGTCAATAGATGTCTCCGTCAGTAGTCCTGAAGTGAATGAGAGCTGCTGAGACCAGGGCACCTCTCTCAGTCCACCTGTAAGGTGAATTCTAGTAAAACAGCGCCCACTTCTTCCTGACTGGCCATGAAGGAGTTTTGCTGAAGAACCTCGGCCATTACCAACGAATTTGCAAGGAAACTTAGAAGTGTTTGGACTTGGGAAATAAAGCACTTGCATCGCGTTCTCACAAAAGGTTTATTATAAAAGGGATTGTGGAAAACTAAAGCCAGCACTTACTTCCTGTGTACTGGAATCTTTGCCCTTAACAATGGTACTATTGTGCTAAATGTAATTTAAGGATGTGCTCGTAAATTCTAACAGCGAGGAAAGCAACTGCATTACAAATCCTGTATTATCTCCCTTCGCTCGTGTCCACCCGAAGAAAAATTGATTTAAGCAATCATGTACTTAAAAAAAAAAACTGCTCCATTTAAAGTAGTCGCAAAGAAGTTTTTGTTTTACTCTGCAACTTATATCTAATTTCTCCTTTGCCGGAACAAGGGCATTCTAACTTCTGCAATACAATAAAATATATTTCCGGTGGTGACAGATTAATCTATAAATAGGAAGCAAGATTGAAAACTACAAACTGCATTGATATTAAGAGAAACCACGAGAAGAGACGACAAGGAACCTGGAAGAAGATACTGTTCCAACCTGTAAATAAGAATGCAGAAGGTTCATTAATGTTTAAAATAGCAACTAGTGAATTAAAACTTTAATTCAGGTGTCTGGCCTGAGTAGTGTGTTGTTTTTCCATTGTTTTCCCTTCCTAGAAGCAAGATTCTTTCACTTGGTAGGAAGGAGCATTTCTTTTCTTTTTTTTTTTTTTTTTTTT
>NC_022009.1:79846349-79867193 GCF_000317375.1 Microtus ochrogaster
GTCTGTGATCCCAGCTCTTGGGCTGTAGAGCCTGGAGAGTTGGAAATTCAGGGTTAATGTTAATTTAAAAACAAATAAAACAAGTTCAAGGCCATCTCAGGATAAATGAGAGCCTGTGTGACAAGAGAGGAGTGGAAATTTGAGTGTGGGCATGCCATTAGCATTCAGAACTTTGTAAGTCTGGGAACAAATCACAATTCCCAGCCCTTCCAATCTAATTTCCCAGCCAGAATCTTTTAATATGACCTAAAAATTTCTGTGCTGATTGGCATCCCGGCCTCCACCTACGCCCTACCCCCCAACACCTTCCACACAACTGTTTCTATTAGGCACTTTGTTCTAGCTACACAGGCCGATTCCCTGCTCCTATAATAACTGGGTATCCTAGTGCCCAAAACCCTGGCACAATGAACTCTATCCGGAAGAATCTTACCAAATCCCAGCAGAGACACCTTTGCCTCCCATCTAAAATGTTGCCCCTTCCCTACCATCTTTTCCTCTTTGCTCTGGTCTCTTTTTCATGGTAGCTGTGCTTGCGAGTTTCTTCTTATTTTCTGTCTCCTAGTAGAATACAAGCTTCGAGGAATCAGGAATTTCTCCTATGTTCTGTGATCTCTCCTTAGTGGGCCAAGTGCTGGATGGGTTAGTATGTGGCACAGAGAGGATGCTCAATGATTCTTAAATGAACAGTGAGACATTGCCCAAGAGACCTCAGGAAAACACCCTAGTGAAAACCAGAAACAATTCCTTTGTGTTGAAAATTAAACTACTTAAAAACTAAGGTTGCACATTCTTATTTTGCAATTATGAACTATATCTCTAGATGTCTTGTTGCTCTTTGATAGAGTCTCAGTGTGTTCCTCTAGCTGGCCATGAACTCACTCTCTAAGCCAGGACGACCTTGAATTTTCAGTCCTGCCTCAGCTCCTGAGCAGCTAGGATTACTAGCCTGTCCAACAAAGCCTGGTTTCTCTTGACTGTCTTACACATATGTTGGATGTGTGTCAATTTACTACCAAGGAAAGCAATCAAGTAAAATACATTATTGCAGAAAGTTACGGAAATTGAGTTATGTAGCTGGAAAAGAAAATGCTTACAGAAGCAAGTAACTTAAAAATCTAAACAAAGTAAGGCCCGGTTTAGAAAGGGTCACAACTTCTTTCCGCAAGGCCTCAAGGACATCCTATTCCTATCCCTATCAGCTGCTTGGAGGAAACCTGAGGCTGGAGGCTGCTGGACTGGCGATAAGAAATTTAAAACAAAACAAGCTTTCTGAAGAAGCACATGACCCTGTGAAAAGGCTGGTCCCACAGCTGTGTGGATCTGCCTGGTGAACCCTGGAGAGGCTATCACAGAAGAGGGGCTAGGGGAGTTAAGCCCTAGATACTTAAAACAGGCCCCCGACCTTGATGTCAAAGCCTTCAGAGACTGAGAATGTCCATTGCCAATTTCTTTGGTTTTCAAACAAAAACTATCTCTACATATTGAGCTCCCCACAAATTGGATCTAATTTCATTTTGAGAAACTGAAAAGGCATACGTCATTTACGTCCCAAATGAATTGCATCTCTGCAGCAATTTTTATGTTTACATTTTAGCAGCATAGGCCAATTTTAGTTCTATTTCTAACTCACAATGACACAGACTCACAGTATACAATGTAGTGCTGTGATACATGTATTCACTTAAAAATGAAATTAGCGAAATTGTATCATGTATTATCTTCATGTTGAAACCTTCAATGTCCTCACTTTTAACAAATTTGAAACAAGTTATACACTGATCACTGATGGTGTACATGGTCCTGTCCTGAGCATTGAGTCTTAAACTTTAACAAAATCCAGAAACAAAACCAGGAAAGCAGAACAAGAGTAACATACTGGCCACAGCCATCCATTCTAAGAACAGACAACAGGGCATCCGCATTCTGCTCGATGTTAGTAAGATATTTCAAATCAGGCAAGCTTTGAAAAGCCCAGGATATCCTTTCCTTGTTGAGGATATACTGACCCGGCTCATTAAGACAGAAATAATATGGGGGCTTCTGCTACCAGCACACAGAACCCCAAAATGATAATATTCATTTATCTCTGCAATAATAGCTGTAAAATAAAATTACACTAAGATCTTTATAGAAGCATGTACTTCTAATATGTAAAAGCTGATACCTTAGTAGTATAATAATGGTGTTCCAATCGATAGTTTTATAAACAAATACTTTGGCCGAGCGTTGTCTCAATGGATAAAACGCTTGTCATGTGACCCCTAGGACCTGAGTTCTGACCACCAAGAGCACCATAACCCTGTCTCTCCTCCAGGGAGAAGAAGTTTGAAGGCCAGCTTGTCTGGTCTCTGCAACAGAAAAATATCAGAGAATGCCTCCAATAAAGTAGAAGGCAAGGATGCCACCTGAGGTCCTCTGACCCACACGTATGCCCTAGCACATGCATGCCGCCCACACACACATTATGCAAACACAAGACTTTGCTTTGTGAATTAAAACCACAAAAGTTAGATGGAGACAACTTTTCA
This sequence comes from Microtus ochrogaster, assembly GCF_000317375.1. Taxonomy (NCBI): domain Eukaryota; kingdom Metazoa; phylum Chordata; class Mammalia; order Rodentia; family Cricetidae; genus Microtus; species Microtus ochrogaster. The sequence continues at coordinate 79,848,881 of NC_022009.1, forward strand.
ACATTTTGTTCTTATTTACAGAAACTTTTCTTTGGTGCCTTTTAGTGCAGGCATTGTAGCGGGCAGGGAGCTTCTGAACGAGGCCTGGCAGATCCAGGTTTCAGGGGCGCTTACCAAGAGCACACAGACCTCACTGGAGCAGATGTGTGTGTTGGTGAGGGGCTTGCACCTCCATGTTCTGCCCCTGAGGAGGAAGTCACAATGCGCAGTCCATTCCTAGAAGACGGAAACGTGGGCCTCTGCTCGTCTCTGGGATCGGTGCACTAACAGATTGCATGGAATTCTTTGCTGTGAGAGATTTGCCACTTCTCTATTTGGAAAAACTAGCTTGTTCGACAGTCTCACACATGAGTTTTAGTCACTTGAGTCCTTCTTTCGTCCTCTCTCCTCTCCGGCTGAGAGCCCTCTTCCAGCAGTTCACCCTCACTCACTTCCTGTCTGCCTTTGCATCCATCTTGCCCAATCATGGGTGGGAAGTCGCCTATAGGAGCAAAGGGAGCATCACATTACTTACATGGGTTTGGGTACATAGATACTTCTTTTATACTGCTACTTATAATCCAATATTAGTTAATTGTTCTCATCCTCTGCTTTTTATCCAGTGGAATGCGTCTGGTTGCCTTTTGTCCCTTTGCGTGTATGTTCCTATCAGTGTGGGGAGAGGTGTTTTTGTGGTTCTTTGGTTTTTTGTTTGTTTTGTTATTATTTGGTTGGTTGGTTGGTTGGTTTTCCTTTTGGCTACTTCCTCTACTTCTGGTCACATGGGCTGAAACTGGCTCTTCCTTGGCCTAACCTACAATCAGAGAAACCTCGGTTCCGTTTATTGGGAAATAATACTAGAAACAAGACCTGGACTCTAGAAGTGATGTTTGCTGCTCAGGCAAACATTATAGACTAGTGAAGTACGCATGGTGTCTATCTGTCTATGTGTTGCTTTCATTGGTTGAATAAAGAAACTGCCTTGGTCTTTTGATAGGGCAGCACTTAGATAGGCAGAGCAGACAGAACTGAATGCCGGGAAGAAGGGCAGACGGAGAGCCGCCATGGAGCTGTCAGAGACAGACATGCTGAATCTTTCCCGGTGGGCCACTGCCACATGGTAATATACAGATTAACAAAAATGGGTTAAAACAAGATGTGAGGGTTGGCCAGTGAGAAGCTAGAGATAACAAGCCAGGCAGTGATTTAATTAATACAATTTCCGTGTGATTATTTCGGGTGTATTTCGGGTGTAAACTAGCCGGGATGACAAGCAGCCCGCTCCTCCTGTAACACGCACAGAGTAACAACACAAGTTACTCTTCTTGTTGCTGTGAAAAAGGGTCCAATAAAAGCAGCTTAGAGATTAGTTTTAGATCAGTTTGAAGAAATACTACAGCTTGTTCAAGGCAACCAACCGAAAATAGAGGTCTGCCCCAATCATCTGTTTCTGTCAGCCGTACCACACAGTCCTCAGGATTCCACATCCTTCCAAAACAGTGCTGCTTGGGTGGACACCAAGTGTTCAAGCAGCTGCAACCAGAAGAGAATACATATATATACACCCATCTATACATGCTTGTATATAGCCATCTATATCTACACTAGGTTAAGCATAGCTAGGCATGCTAGTGCAACCCGAATCCCACCACCTGGGAGGTAGAGGCAGGAGTTCAGGTCAGCCTGGGGTAGATGACTCAGATCTATACACTAACAAAGAGCATGCTAACCTCTCCAATCCTATCTGTTATCAGAAGCAGGATTCTAGCTTCCTTTCCTTAATTATGTGCAATTCCTCTTCCACAGTGAGAAGCTGGCTTCCTACAGCTGTTTATATTTACTTAATTGTTCAATTTCAAATGAGTAGAAAGGCCAGAGAGATAGCTCAATCAGTAAAGGGCTGATTTTGAAAGCATGAGGTCCCGAGTTGGATCATCAGAACCCATGTACATTTGCTGAGCATGATAGTACACACGTGTCATCCCGGCACTGTGGAGGTGGACACAGCCCACTGGCCAGTTACCCCAGGCAGTGGTGGGCTTCAGGGCAGACAAGATCCTGAAATAAGGAGGACAGCACTCCCAAGGGCAGCAGACGTTTTCTAGTGCACACATACACACACACACACACACACACACACGCACACGCACATACTCAAATGCACATATAAATAGGCACAAATGTGCATTTATAAATGTGTGTATAGCAATATCAGAATTATTAGCATGTACTCTCATGGGAAACATTTATCACCCAGAGTACAGAGCTGACGCCTGCATAAGCTCTTTTACAGACCCCAAACATTTCCAAAGTTACTTAGTTTAGCACTTCTTCTCCCACAACCTTCGGTGAGACTGTTTCGTGTATTCATAATACAGTTAGATTCCTGGTGACAGCTTGCTTTGGTTCCTGAGATCTGTGTGATCTAAATGGATGAGGGTTTTTGTTGTTGGCTTTTAGTTTTTTAATTTGTGAATGTTGCCCCGCTTCCCGTGCTGTGCATTTCCTTGAGTCTTCTCAAATGCATAATACCACGTACCCAGCATCACAGAATCATACAGAATGCTCTCAGGGCCCTAAAATGTAAACATGAAAAGATTGATTTACACGTTTGTCTGTAGATCTGAACAGCCAATGATTTTATTGTATAAATATATTCTCTATAATACCCAACCACCTCGCGCTTACTGAGTTTTTATTGTGTGCCAGATTCTAAGTGCCTCCCAACAACCTTTTAAGATAATAACAGTTATTATTCCCATCTTACAGAGAGGTAAAGCCAGAGAGTTCAAATATTTGCTCAACTTTATACAATAAATATAATAGTACAGTCAATAGCTGAAGAAATGTGTATGCACATATGTTCATATCCTTGATATATACACATATTATTTTACACAGACGTGTGTATACCACGAGAAGTAGATGTTTTATGTTCAGATGCACTAAGGTAGCACCGGGCGTCAATCACAAGTGTGAAGACTCTGACCTTCTGTTTCTGTCTTCAGAGAAGGAAGTGAACAAGCCTGCTTCGCCTCCTTCTGTAAGGCTTACCTCAGCTACTTCCATGTTTACAGAGGAAGGGGGAATATCAAAGACGGCCATTATATTGCTTCCTGTCTCTAGCCCGACAACTATGGCTGTTGGCTGTTTGAACTGTTTGTTGGAGGAATTCTGTCACTTTTCCACAGCAGCACTGACGTTCGTCTGCCATACCTGCACCCTTGCATCAGTGAAATTTCTAAACTGAAAACTACTTGTAGTAAACATATAAACAACTAGATGGTGGAGAAATGACACAGGTGCCCCAGAAATTCTTGTCCGTGGAATAAAAATAAAGCCGGGAACAGAATGTTTGCAGCGTGGCCCTGTCTGGGTATTAATAGCCTGAAATCCTCCAAGTGAGAAATCAACAGTTAAGTTTTTGTTTCTTTTTCTGTAAAGGTTGAAACATACAGTTAGGTTAGCCCTGCTCTACGGCCCATGGCGCAGCATGCGATTGCAATCACTTGACAAAACCTAGGCCACAAATCCAAAGCTTCTTTGGGTCCTTCTGCCTTGAAACTCTGACTCTCGGCGAGAAGCGAGCTGCAGTTGCCTTTCCTAGGGCTTTTCTTCAACAAGCACGTTCATCACCGCCTTTAACGAGACCTCCTGCTGCCCAACAGTGGCACGGCTGCTGTGTGCTGTTCTGTGCAGTAATGGACTTGCATTGCCACCTTCCACTGCAGAGGAGACACCTCCTGCTTGGAAAGCCACGTGTGCAAATTCAGGAGCAGAACTCAGAAGAAGGGGGGGGGGTCAAAAACCAAACAAAGCAAAGGACACAAAAACAGCTACAAACCCTGCTGACATACAATTAAATAATTAAATAAAGGGCGCGTGAAATCACTCCCTTCTTGACTCTATAAGGATATTCACCTCTTTTGCATGGGAAAGATTTATAATTTGTCTTGTTCATTAAATCAGCAAAATGCTGAGGGTTTCACATTTTATTTTTAAAAATAGATGTCCTTTTCGGGTTTTCCCGTTGCTGGGGAAGCGTTCTTTCCGTTGCTAACAGAATGCTAAATGTTCTGCCGTGAATGGGGCCTGTTTGCTTATATTAGTAGGAATGATGAATGAAGGATTATATGCTTTTTTTCTGTTTCTATTTAAAAAAAAAACCCACCTGCTTTGAAACACAGATTGTCTAGTTAGCAGGTAATTCTTTAATAGAAACACGGGAGTTGGCTGATTTGTTTATGCATTGTCTGATTAACCTTAAAGTGGGCTGACTATTCAAATGCAAAGATTGCAGATGGCTGCGGATTTCACTCTGGGAACGTTACTATCACTCACCGTCTGGTGATCAGGGCTTTTAAAGAAGGCATTTCTGCTCTTCACATTTTTGCCTGACAAAATTTAGCCTCAATTAAGGAAAAAGAAAGTGATGGACCCTGACTCTTCCTTCAAATCCTACAGTCATAGAATTAAAACACAAGCCACCTTGTTGGTCTTTCTACAGTTACAATGTGCTTCCTTTCTCTGTGTCTTAGCCTCCTTTCCTGGGGCTACAATAAAATATCCCGACAGAAGCAAGTAAAGGGAGAAAGGATTTGTGGCAACTCACAGCTCAAGGTGCAGCCATTCCAGCATGGCAAGGAAGTCTCAGCAGCAGGAGTTTGGATCCCTGATCAAATCACTTCCACCATCAGGAGCCGGAGGGCAAAGGTTGCAGAGCTGCTCTACCCCCTTCCTGTTTATTCAGTCAAGGATCCCAGCCCAGGGAATGGTGCCGCCCACAGGTGGCAGATCGTCCCATCTCAATTAATGTAATCAGTACAATCCCACAGGCTTGCCAGAGGCTTATCTCCTGAGTAAGTCTAGGTTTTGTCAATTGGCCACCAACCCTAATTATCACACTCTATGTAAGGAAGAAGGGGGGGGGGAGGAATATGTCATCAACAATATACTGTGATGTTTAGGTATACACAGTGCTCAAGGGTGTGTGCAAAAGTAGCTCTCTGACTAGGGAGTCAGGGTGGACATCAAGGTAGGGAGAGCAACAGTTGGACTAACTCAGGCACATAGTTTGAGGCCAGCCTAAGCTTCCTTGTAAGAACCCTGCTAAAACAACAAGGAGCTGAGTGTAGATTTATGGCAGACACTATTAGGATTTCAGCACTAGGGACAGAGGCTGCGGGAGGTGGATCAGTGGAGTGTGAAGTCAGTCTGAGTCCTAACTATGGATTAGAGGCCAACCTGGGGTACATAATAAGACCCCCATCTCAAAATGAATAAAAAAAATAAAAATAAAAAAGGAAAGAAAAGACTACCTGACTATCCTGTGCTTAAGATAGGACTGAAAGCCAGGCTATAATGGTGCACACCCTTAATCCCAGCATACAGAAGGCAGAGGCAGGAAGATCTCTGGGTTTGAGGACAGCCTGGTCTACAGAGCAAGTTCAGGATAGTTGTCAGGGCTATGCAGAGAAACCCTGTCCCAAACAAACAAACAAAACAACAACAACAAAAACCGAGACAGAGAGAGATAGAAAGAAATGTTTGGCCTTAAAGTTAAACTATATATTATTATGGTTATGGTTATTATGGTCTTAAGTATGTTACTGTGAAAGACCTTTTTTTTCAATTTTTAAAATTGTGTGTGTGTCTCGGTGTGTGTGTCTGTGTGTGTGCCTGTGTGTCTATATGTATGTATCGGTATGTGGGTCTGTGTGTGTGCCTGTGTATGGGTCTATGTGTATGTGTCTGTGGGTCTGTCTGTATATATGTGTGTCTGTGTGTGTGCGAGTCTGTGTGTGTCTGTGCTGGAATCTGTAGAAAGTTCCATGGGGGATCTGGGTGTGGGTCTGTGGGGGGATTGTGTGAGGTCTGTGTGTTGGGAGTGGCTATGTATGACTGTGTATGGTGTGTGAGCGTGTGTGTGTGTGTGTGTGTGTGTGTGTGTGTGTAGAGGGAATCAAAGAAGCTGACAAACAGATGCGACTGTTGTCCAGCTCTTCTGGATCTGACCAATAAGCAACTGTGAGTCCCCCCACCGAGCGCTGTGAACCAAACTGTAGGAAGAGCGAGTGCTCTTAACCCCTGAGCCCTCACCAGCCCTAAGACCATTAAGGGTTTTTTGTTTCACTGGGTTTTTGTTTTTGTTTTTTTATAGCTTTGAGACAAGATCCCCTTTTGAAGTTCCAGCTGACTACCTGGACCTCATCATGTCGAATGAAATGACCTCATGAGATCCCCCTGCCTCTGCCTCCCCAGTTTGAAGATTAAAAGTCTATGCCACCGTGTGTGATCTGGGCTTCCTCCGGGCACAAGGAGCCAGCCCTTTGTGGGAGCTGTCATTATCAGGAAGAACAACAACAAAGTATTGAATTTATTTTCAGTGAAAGTTTGATCATTCTGTCTTTCTCTTATTAGCTTGTCAATCCCTTTTAGTTTTAAACCAGTTGCCTAGAAACATTTTTGTTATTATCTTGAGATAGGGTTTTTCTTTGTTTCTCTGGTTGTCCTAGAACTTGCTATGTAGACCAGAATGGCAGAGATCTATCTGTCTCTGCCTTCAGTGTGATACTAAAAGTGTTAGCTGGCCTCAGAAATGTTTTAATACAGTCATATCTTCCCTACGTCTACATTTTTGTCTTGTGTTTTTCTTTGTTTATCTTAAGGAATGAAAGCCAAGTGTGATGGTACCTGCCTTAAGACTTAAAAGCAGCAAGTTGGCACTCACCATAACATCAGATGAAATAATTACTAAGTGGTGTAATTGCTGTCTAGTTTCCAAGTTCATTTACTGCCCAGTTGTTCTCATTCATTTGTTTCTTCTGTTTCGTAAAGCTTCTGGGAGTTTGAATTACCAAAAAGTCACTGAGGAAGAGACTTTTGTTTTCATTGCTAAACACAATAAAATAAAAGAAATATCAAGTGTTCCTCGGTGGTATTCCTGTTAGTCTTAAACAACAAGTTAATTAATTATAAAAAAAAAAAGAAGGATGAGCTAAGCAGCATGTCCAGGCTGTCCCGTGTCATGTTTTCCCTAGCACAGTTTTCCAGATTATTAGAGTAAGAAAAAGACAGAAACCACAGAACAGGAGGGAGTCAGCAGTGATCATGCGCACTAGCCATGGAGCCAGAAAGGCTTTCAGACAGGCCGTGTTTGGCCCATTTCGCAGTTAAACTACAAAAGGATAGAAATAGCACGTTTTATAAAGGTGATGCAAAAAAGCTTTTTAATCATTTATACTAATAAAAGAAAACATGAATTTGAGAAATTCCAAACAAATGAACACTGCAAAATCTGTCAAATCCTAAAGTCAAACTGTTCCAATGAGAGCACTGTGTACTTTGATGCCCACAAAAATAGGGTTGTGGAGTCTCTTTCCCAGACAGAGCTCAGCAGAGCCACGGTGTGGAGCCACGGCGTGGAGCCACGGTGTCAGCTCTCCAATTGCGGAGTGACGGTTTCAAGTTGTTTCTTAACGGGCCTTTTCCTCTTTCAGATTATGCAAGCCACCTGCTAGGATGGTTTTGAACTGGCTCACAAGAGCAACGGTTAAATTTTTACTAATTTTCTAGATGATTTCCTAATATGGTGATTAAAACCTAAAGTAAAAAGCCAAGTGTGGCAGTGTATGGCTATCACCCCAGGAGGCAGAAAGTAGAGTCAGGAACACGAGGAGTTAATTTAAAGCCAGCCGTGGCTACATTTGTGAGTTAGAGACCAACCTGGGCTACAAGAGACCCCCTTCTCTGAAAACAGAAAACAGGAAAGAATAAATAAATACTAAAACTATAAACTTACAGTGAATAAGTTACAGATAAATGTAACAAACACTGTACAATCACTGCACTGCTCAGTGAGGTTAGCTTGAGGTCACTGCTGGTCATTCTACAGGGAAGCACTTTGAGGACCGCGCTGGAATGGAAAACAAAACTGGAAGCTCATCAGTTCTCTGGAGTTAAGAAAGCAGTCAGGAAACGCACGGCGAACTCAAGCATTTCCATGAGGAGTGCCACCAAAGCCTGAACTCCCTCTAAGCGCAGCAAAGATACTGCTCCCACTCCCCACAGCAGGAAAACCCGGCAACTCACTTGCTGGTAAACAGCAGGCAGTATTCATCTTTGTCCATCACTTTGTCAGTTTCAGCGACTTATTAAGAATACAGAAGTTCAGCACAAGTCAGCAAAGGCATTAGAAATCACAAAAGAATGCATGTGGTCTTATTTCAGTCGGGTGCCACTGGTTATATCAATAAAATACATTTTAAATGTATATGCACACATGCATATATCACATACGTTTTATGCATACTCCCTAAGTACCCCTAGGAAGCCAGTTTATCTGTACAGTGTTGAATGGTGACTCCATCACACAGCCTCCGCTTCTCCATTGGTTGCAAACCTGTCCCCTTCTCGTCAATCACCTCATTTGAGTATTTACATAAAGATGAGGAAGATAATCACTTTGCCATTTATCTCAGCTGTTTTAACCCCGATTTAAGGCCCTGAGATGTTGGCTACAGAATTTGAAGAGGTTCCATTTTCCTTCTACAGACTCTGCCTCCCTGATCTCCCTGCCGCAGTGGTCACAAACCTCTGACTGGGTCGGTGCTAGGCCGTGGTTAGAGAATAGCAGGCCCGTGTGGAGACAGACTCCTCTGGGTTTGTTGCCTCCTGTTCTCACAGAGCTGGATCTGATGGCGCTTGTGTTTGCTACCAGACAAAAGAGTGAGATCACTACACTCAACTCAGAGGAGCACACAGGAGCAGCTGACAGCGTCCTGCTGGTGTTGTTCCTCCTGTAGGTTCTGCTGCCTGTTGTCACAGTTCTATCTTCCAAGCCTGAAGAGCCACCAAGCTCCCATACCCTAAGATGACTGACTGCCTCATGATAGCACGAACCAGTTCCTACTTGTTGTATGTCCCAACTCGTGCAAAGCACTGTGCAGTTGGTGGCATGCACTGGCGTCCCTGCAGACTTCCTGAAACTGCACGGAAATCTGTGCGGTTGTGTTCAAGAGCATTTGGCCCTGGAATAGGGCTCATGGTGATCAATCAGATTATGAAGGAACTATAAATCCACAAAATCCCAAAGCTCATGGGAATCAAAATAACCAAAAAAATAAATGATAAATAAATAATAAAACTGTGTGGCAGTTTGCTTAGCATCTTTTGCTCTAGCCTAGGAGTAACACACGCACCTGCAGATGAATCTGAGTCTGTCTTTACTTGATTTTTAAGCTAGATTTGAGGCTTTCCTCAAAGTTGGGATTTTGTTTGATTTCATCTTTGCTAATTCTTTCCATATTAGCCTATTTGTGTATGGGTGATATTTTCAGTAATCTTCTCAAGATAGTCTAAATTAGGAGACATTTTTATTCTCTTGATTTATGAAATTTTAAGGAAGATAAGGATCTAATAAGAAATCGGTATCTTTATTTCATCAAAACTTTTAAAATATAGCTTCTGTGTATCCTTAGGAAATAACTTGAAAGAAATAATGTTTGGTATTAAAATCGAATTTGAAGCGAGGCACAGTGACACACATCTGTTGTCCTAGCACACTGAGAGTGTAGGCAGGATGGTGGTATGAGGCTGGCCTGTGTTTACTGTCCAGGGTGACAAGTCTCTATAATGTTTTTCCTGTTTGTCAGTAATTTTAAATTTTCTTATAAGTTTTCTATGATAAGAGGCCAGGTTATGAAGCAGGAATAATTATTCCTGAGGACAAATTTAAACTGGACTCAGAATGAGCTAGAAAATAGTGAGATATATGAAACCTCTCCTGTTCTCTTGTGATGCTTGCCATCAAGCAGAAAAATAATTGAACCTGATGAAAAGCAAAATAAAGTGTTCCCAATACTACACACTCAATATCTTTACTTCAGGAAAAGCCAAAGCAATTTCTGAGGTTATTTTTGTCTAAAAAGTAATTTATTGCTTGGGTAAGCATGACACACAGGGCTTTGTGAGCCTGCTCCCCTGACTGGAGCGGTGTTAGACCAGCCTTTGCAGTCTTACCCCATTGTCCCGACTGAACAGAAAAGAATTCTGTGGATATAAAGTATACAATAGTATAATCTAGTGCTGTCATTGCAAGTCAATTTGGTTTGAAATTTACGTTTTTTGGGACTAAAACACTACCTCCTCAGACACACGAGCCAACATTACAAATATACTAAAGCAAATCAGCTCTGCTGAAGGCTTCTGCTCCAGTACAGCTGGACTAGAACACCATAATGAGCAAGGCTCCCGAGAAGCACATAGAAGTCAAAGCTGGGAAGTTAGCTGCACTGATTTATGAAGAAATTTGCTACTTTCAATGTGTATGATTAGTTGAAATTTAATGTTGCCTCTCAAAATTCACATAAGCTGTTAAGCTGCCATTTGACAAGCATTAATTATTGTCTGTCACAAAGAAAGAAATTCTCTTCCCGGTTCTTAGACTGCAGCTTGTACATCCGGGTGGTTGGATAGTCTGGCTTAAGGTTAGCTCCACTTCTTGGAGTATTCCTGTCTTCATCAATCTCCTATTCTATTACCTACATTAATTTAAATGTGTATAGGACTAGATAGACAGATAAGCACAATACTGACCCATATGGAGACAAAGATGAGATGCGTGTGTGCGCACGCGCGTGCACACGCACACACATACAGAGAATTTAGTAGGTATGGACACAATGAGATGAAGGAATTGGCCCTCAGTTTTCCTTAAAAACTCAAATCTTTATTGTAGTTCCTCATGATAAATCTGCTAGCTAGGGAAAGTCAAGCCCTAAGAACCATGTTAAGAATAGCACTATGGAAGCCACTGTTTTTGTTACCTATACGCTGACTTGTTAATTTCTTCTACAAGATACCTTACTGTGACATCAGTATTGTTACAAACTAAACAATGGAATGTAAAACTGAGCTTAGATGGTAGAAGTCAGAGGGGGTGAAGGACACCAGGAAAAGGTGGCCCACTGAGTCAGCTAAGCAGGGCTCATAGACTCACAGACTGCAGCAGCAAACCCAGGGCCTGCGTGAGTCTGCACTAGGTCCTCTTATGTTATGTCTGTTATCTTGCTGTTTTATGGGACTCCTAAGAGAGGGTGAGGGTGTGTCTCTGACTCTTTTACCTGCTCTCAAGGCTCTTTCCTCCTGTTGGGTTGTCTTGTTTAGCCTCAATAGGAAGTTTTCTCCTTGTCAATAAGTATCTTGCCTCATCCTGTATGGCTGTTGTCTCTAGGAGACTTGCACCTTTCTGAGGAGAAAATGGAGCGGCAGTAGATCTGGGAGGAGGAGTGAATGGAGAGGAAACTGTGTTTGCAGTGTAAAAACAAAACGAAAAGATAACGCTCTTGGCACCAGGTAAGTCATTCTCCTATGAGACATGCAGACTGAGTTTAAGACAGCAAACCATCAGCAGATCTAAGTGACAACTCCTTACCACAGGCTTTATGGATACGGAGGAGCTTGAGAAACCCCATACTCTCACGCATAGGTAATGCGGTAGAGTTAATGTGGTCACCTTTGTACTGCTGGAGAGGAAGCTATGTGTCAACGGCACACACAGTTTGTCAGGCTTAGGACCGTTGCCTAGGAAGTGTAGGGAAATATCAATAAAAAGGAAGTATGACCAGGCCTATTGGGCACACCTTTAACCCCTGCGTGGATGGGAAGAGTTGAGAGGGTCTCTGTGAGCTCAAGGCCAACTTGGTCTTCAGAGCCTGTTCCAGGCCAATTAGGAAGACTAAGACACTGTTTGAAGCAAAACAAAACAAAAGCCAATAACAAACATAGGAACAAGCAATCACAAGCAATAACACTCCCACCGTCAGGAAGTTAACTCCCTAATAAGGAAAGAAAGTGAGCTCTTCCATTGCTGGCAGGAGTTCTGCTCAAGGCCTGCTGTATTGTCCTCTGCCCAGTGACTCTTGCCTGGTGACTCCTGCTTCATGTTCAAGTGAGAGCTTGTGCTCAGTGAAACATCAACTCAGCCAGGTTAACAACCCTAGTTTCCTCCTCTCTTTGGTTTGTAAATAAATGTCTCACTAAGCTAGAAAGAACTATCTTGAAATCTTCCCTACAGTGTCTCCTGAGGGGCATCCTTCATAGGGAGTCCTTCCTAAGTATCAACCTTCAACCTTCATGCATCGGCCTTCTGTTCCTTATTTTGAGCCTTCCACCTTTGTTGTTCTTGGGTGAACACTGAAGAGACCTCAGACCAAGTAGCCAAAGAAGCCAGGAAGGCTAGACCCATTCAATGGGAAGTATGAAGGAGACCAAATGTTGATCTTGAAGTGTCTGTTCCATGAGAAAAGTTCTACTACACTTCAGGTTGAAAACCCTCTTCTTTTCAAACCCAGCTGTCTCTTTGCCACTAACCTTCAAATCCAAGTTTCTTTCAGTCACCTTCAAAAATGCATGAAGATGAGAAATACAAAACTAGGAAGAAAAGTATGCACACCAAGGTCAGAAACATTTAAGATGGAAATAATCTAATAAAAATTCCAAACCCTTGCTTTCAGATTTTTTTTTTTTACCAGGATTTGTTTTATAGCTAGCTGATTATCCTTTGGTCATAAAATGATCATGGAAATCACCAAGTGAGTCATATTGCTTGCCTTAATCCATACAGCCATAAACATAGATGCCAGATGAGGAGGGACTGGGCAGGGGTTTCGATTTATCCTTAACATGTATGTAAGTGTGCATTTTCATATACATATGGCTACATGTTTTCGTGAGGTGTGCATGCACGTGTGTGCATGTGGGTGAGAGGCTGGTGGTCAACCTCAGTGTCCTTCCATGGGAGCTGTCTTGCTCTTTGAGACAATGTCTCTCATGCAGATATGGGCCTCAGCTCCCTAGTTACAAGCACATATCATCATGCCTGGTTTTTATTTATGTGGGTGCTAGGAATTTAGGTGGTGTCTTATTCAGAGATTTTGCTGCTGTGAAAAGACACCATGGCCATGGCAGCTCTTATAAAGGAAAGCATTTAATTGAGGCTGACTTACAGTTCAGAAGCTTAGTCCATTGCCATCGTCATGGTGGGAAGCATGGCGGCACATAGCCAGACATGGTGGCTGGAGAGCGAGCCGAGAGTTCTACATCTAGATAGGCAGACATCAGGAAGAGAGTGAAACTCTGGGCCTGGCTTGAATGTCTGAAACCTCAAAGCCCGCCCCCAGTGACACACTTCTTCCTACAAGGACACACCCCTTTGTAGTCCCACTCCCTATAGCCAAGGGGGGGGGGCATTTTCATTCAAACCACCACATTTTTCTAAGGAAGCTACCTCCCTATCCCAGTAAATTTAAAATTTCACTTGGATATCATGAAAATGTAAGCTTAACATTGACTGTTAATGGAAGCCACATTTGAATTATTTAAAAAGCGCAAAATATAGGCTTGTTGAATGCAATTTTCTAGCAGGACTGAACTGTGAATGAGGCGGAGACATTCAACTTCAGGCAGAGAGGCGACTGGTCCACAAGAGCCACACTGTAGCAGTTGCATTGAACACGGTTTTGATGGTGTGAAGGGTTTTGCCCTCTGCTAAACTAAGCATGAGTTGAGAGGCCTGTCTTTATATGCAGAGTACTACACAAAATGCAGCTCAATAAATAGTTGTGCAGTTGCTTCATTTACTCTCAGACAACAAGGAACTGTTCTCAAGTGAGAATTTACCTTCGAATCACTCCTGAAGGTTTTTATAAAACACATGCCCGCCCACCCCCAACCATCTGCGCATAAGCCTAGACTTTCTGATAGACATTCCATAACATGATGAATATATATGTGTAAAGAACCCCCGAAGGCAGTCTTGTCAATGCTGAAAACAAAGCGATGAAGTCATGCAACCAGGATTCGAGTTGGTAGCTAATTCTATCCAAAAAGAGAAAATACAAAGGAGAAGAACTGGAAGAATGCAACTATCTCATTACAACCGCCATGTTGGTAATCTAGAACTCAAGATAATGCTAAGGCTAGTACAAAATTCAAATATAAGGAAGTAGACATTAGATTAATCTAAAATCTGAGAGCTTGCACAGATAGAAACAATAACCACTTAAGTTAGACAATTTAAGAAATGAAATATTTAGACTGCTTAAGGGAAAAATGTGCTAAATTTACTTAAGGAAATGGTTTAAAATATTCTGCTATTCAGAAATTAGACCTGAAATAGCCGAAAATCATTCCTTGATTTTGGAAAGAAAAATTCAAAACAAAAAATTCTTTAAAGTTAGTATGTTTAATATGATTTTAATAACTATAATCTGAAATTATTATTGTATGATGAACATAAAATTCATCTGGAAAAATGTAAGTCTTCTAAATAAAGAAAATCTAATGAGTTGAGGCTAGTCTTACATGATATAATTATGCCATAAAGCTTCTATAATTAAAAATGCACAGTGTGGATGCTTGAATAGAGAGGCCAGTGGAGATGAATGTCAAACCCAGAAATAGGTCCAAGCACATATGGAATGTAGGACATGAAAGCCATACCAATATAAATAAGCTGAATAAATGATGGATTTTAAAGAAAATATATCTAAATTCTAAAATTTAAAAAGATAAAATTAGACTCATACTTCATCCATACAAAAGAGAGATTTCTAAATACATCTGGTATCCAAATTTGAAAAATTAAATTGCACAAAATCTCAAGGACAACTTAAATAAAGTTTATTTAAAATGTGAGTGTAAGTTAAACCCTTCTAGTCAGATTAAGATTGATAATCGTTAATAGAATATATTTTTCTTTGTGGTCCGTACTGCTGAAATGTTGGCCTATTCTCACGGGAACAGGAAAATCCAGCAGAAGATTTCTGGGGATTGAACCCCGAAGTCAACTGCAGGACTAGCTAGAGTTGTCCCTACAACTGGGCACAGCCATTCCTGTGGGCGCTGCCTCCTCCATCCTCATGGTGCCACTCAGTTGGGCTTCTCTCTTGCTTTCATATCCGATAGCGCTTCAAAACTAGAGCCTCTGCCATGATTTTAGCGTAGCCTTTCCTGGAGCCTTTTTGCCATAACAATGTATACATCCCCTTAATTCCCCATAGTGTTAATTACTGACTGAGGAGCTGTTGTGAATAATCCCGAATCTGATGATCATCAAGTGGTTTCTCTCCATGTATGCTGTGTGTATGCTGATGTGCTATGAGCCCTTGCTTAACTCTGTAAGAGCCCTTGTCATCTCTATAATTACTGTGAGGCCTTGTCAGCCCAAACCTCTGAGTCACATCTGTCTGACCTGTGGGCATTTATAGTAGGCGCACACTTTTGTTACTTTTCTCACTACTGGGACAACGTTCCTCACGAAAGCCGTTCAAGAAAGATCAGTTTTGTTGGTTTGAGGGGGTGCAGCAGGAGCCTGAGGCAGCTGGTTGCACTGCTTCTGCATCAGGGGTGAAGGGGGCCGAGTGATGGCACTCAGCTTGCTCACTCCCTTCGTTTGGTCTGGGACATCGGCCTTCCAGATGGTTTCTCCTACACTCAGGGCGGGTTTTCTTCTGTCAGCTTCTGTGGGAAAGCCTTCACAGGCGCCGTGGAGGCGTCTCCTATCGACAGTGCAGATACCTTACATTAAGAAATAAGTCAAGGCAGTTTAATATTATGGTATATTCTCTCCTGACTGGTGTATAGATCATTTTTACATTCTTAGCTGAAAAGCATTGTGGAATCAAGAGCATGTTGTAGACACTGTGCTAAGGAGAGCAGAGAGACAAAAATGCTGGCTTTCCCAATATTACAATAGGGCTCATTTAGCGCCACAATGTTGTGAGATCCAGCAGGCAATGCGAGCAATAAATGGGGGAGCCTACATGAGAAGATGACTTGAGAAGCAGCTGTTTATGAGTCCAATCATAACATACAAGTAAGGGGCTGGGAAGGAAGGTCACCGAGGCAGTCAGAGCATAAAAGACGCAGTTCAGATGCAGGAAGCACAGGATGCCCAGATGACTCACCAATTTATAACAATATACAGATTAGTATTTTGATATTTTGTTTATTGTAGCTGAGGCTGTCAGGCAGGAAGTCAGTTCAAATAGGAGCTAGTTCATGACGTAAGGCAAATTATGATTTTATTTCTCCGTGTCCTGTTTCCCCACTCTTAAAGATGAAAGCACTCGCAGAGATGCCATCTAATTGACACTTAGCGTTGCTCTGAAAGCTCCACGTCCCTTTCAAGCACGAAGCAGCAGCACAACTTTGTTGTGAGCCGTGCTCATGAAAGACTACATGGTTTTTGAATCTCCAGGTTTGGAGAGGGTGAGTGTTCTACCGAAGTGTCTTTAATGAGCTCAGCCTAAAGTGGATGGAAAAGGTACGGTGGCCCCGGAAGAAGAACTTCACAGAAGACAGGAAAACTTGGAAAGTTAGCAGCACTGGGAAAAACAAACACAAAGATAGCCTGTTGAACTCTTTCCAGCTGAAATGCCTGTGGTAACAGTGGTAGTGGCATCTGGAAAAATCAGTGAGGAAAGCAGAGTTAGTGGGTGTGTCCTTGTTTATTATTACATGCAATACAGTCACATTTAAAAACGTTTTAATTTTAATTATGTATAAAGTGTGCGCGTGCGTGTGCATGTGTGTATGTGTATGTGCGTGTGTGTGTGTATATGTGTGTGTGCAGTGTGTGTCTATGAGTACAGGTACCCATGAGTCCAGAAGAAGGCATTGGGTCCCCTGGAGCTGTAAGCCCCTGGACGGGAGTACTGGAAACCAACCTCAGCTTCTCTATAAAAGCAGTACACACTCTTGCCGGCTGACCCAGCTCTCCAGCCCTCTGAGTCATATTTTTAATAGTCCAGTCACAGACACACCTATAGTGCAGTAACAAGAATGGTAGATATTTACAGAACATTTGCCATGTGTCCTGCACTGAGCTATGTAGCTGGAAGTCTTTTCTCTGTCCCATCTGTCCCCCCTGTACTGGTTTCTCTCCTGCCCACGGGTCCCCGAAGTCACCTATGAAATAATCATTCAGAGGCTTAATATTAATTATAATTGTTTGGTTCAGACTTCTTGCTGCCTAGCTCTACATATAAATCAACCCCTTTTTAATAGTCAGTATGTCGCCCTGCGCCCCATGGCATCTTGCTGCTCTGGTGGCTGCGGGCATCTCCCCAACTCTGCCTTCTTTCTCACTGCATCCCTGTTTGGATTTCCTACCTAGTTATATTCTGTCCTGCCAGGCCAAAGCAGCTTCTTTATTAAGCAATGGTAATAAAACATATTTGGAATGATATTTCATTTGCATTTTAATAAATAAAACTTGCCTGAAGATCAGAGAGCAAAACAGCCACCCTGGTCAGCCTTACAGACCAAGAAGTGGTGACACACACCTTTATTCCCAGTAGCCACACTAGTTTGCCACAGACACAGGGCGGTAGTGGTGCTCGCCTTTAATCCCAGCCCTAGAAAAGAATACAAAATGGGGGCGGGGGGAGACAGCTCTCAGACACAACCTCATTTTGAGATTCCTGGAGGCAGGACCACCATTTTGAACTGAGGTAGAGGTCAGAGCCGGTAGCTGGCTGTTTTGCTTTTCTGGTATTCAGGTTGAACCCCAATATCTGTCTTTGGATTTTTATTAATTCTTCTGCACATATTCACAGCATACAGAGGGGCATCCCACATCAAGACTAAGTATTGATTTTTATCATCCCATCTAATCTTTAAATTTATGACTGATAGTAAGATATATCCATGAACATACTTATGTGCTAATTAATTCTTTAATTGAAATGCGGCAAAATGTAAGCATGTATTTTTCCCACTTTCCCTTATGTACAGATTGCACGTTCTTATGGTATGATTATATGAAGACTTCATTTGATCATGCTCTATGACAAGCAATTTATTTACCTCTTTCCTACAGAAAATAGCCTTTGTTCTCTACATATTAACTAGGTTCTCCTAAGTTCTAACAAAAAATTAGTCTAACATCTAGTAGATGTTATCAAGAGTCAGAATTATCAGAATGAGAAGTTGGGAGAAATTTAACAAGAAAAATCTAGGACCCAGAGTTTAGCATCTTTATCAGTTCAAACAGTGGCCAGCCAAAAGTCAGAACCGGCGTGGAAAAGACATAGTAATTGGAATAGAAAGAAAAAGAAATCTTAAAAGAAGAAAAGATTCAGCCTTGAATTTGAATCATGACGCTGATTAGAGGAAGAAAAAAGAGTGCAGGAGGCCAGAGACCATCAACACAAGTCCTGGAGTCTAGCATTTCAATAAAACCCCAGATTAGCTTCTTCCCTCCCTCCTTTCCTCCCTCTCTTCCTTCTTATCTCCTTCCCTCCCTCCCTCTTTCCCTTTCTCTTTCCTT
>NC_022009.1:79867398-79872398 GCF_000317375.1 Microtus ochrogaster
TTTTGTTTTGTTTTGTTTTGTTTTGAGATTTATGGCTGAGAAGAATTGTTAGGAAGGCCACAGAGGAAGTGGCATTGTTTGGCTCCTGGTCTGCCAAGGAGGATTTGTGAGTTCAAATTCCAACCTCATTGCTCATCGACTGTGCACCTTTGGGAAATTACTCAAACTCTTTATATGTGGGATAGAAAAAGTCATGCTGTCTTTCTCAGGGAACTTAAAGGAAAAGATGAATTGGCACAGAATTGTAAGTGTGGTCTCTCACACAGGAAGTGTCCATGCCAGGTTGTACCAGTTCACCATAAAGGGCAGGAAACTGTTAGGATTAGGTACGGTGCCTAGAAGGCACCAGGGTAAGGGAGGATGAGATCCTGTAAGATAGACAAAACCAGCTTAGGAGAGAGGAAACGAAGAGGCACTTGTAGGCAAGCCGATTGATGAATGAGACATCATCCAATGATAAGGAGTGGACAAACGCAGTCTAACCACATAGAAACGCCCAGGGGTGAGAAGCCTGTCTGGCGCCTGTTGGAGCAATTGGGATACAGGAGTGTCACAGAGGATGTAAACCAAGCAAGAGCACTTGGAGAAAACAAATGAATAAATGGGGGCAAGCCATAAAAGAAAGGCTTATCAAGTGTCTTCTTAAATAGAGAATGTAGATTTAGACAAATGCCCTGAGAACAAAGTGGGGGCGCCTTTGGAGGTGAAGAAGGGGGGCCAGAAGCGGGCAGGAGAGACAAGACAGTGTAAGGAGGATGAATAAGTGCACACTGCAATAGTTTACAAGTATGAAACTTCCATAATTGAGCCCATTATTCTGTATTCTAACTCAAATAAAGGGGGGAGGGACAGGTTAAGCCTAATTCTGCCGTCAGGCAATTGGCCACTGATCTATGAAGATCATAATGGGCTGTGGGGAAAGGAATGGTGACGGCATTTTTATGAGAGAGGACTGGCCTCATGAGCAGTGGGTGCAGAGCCCGAGAATGAGGTAATAGTTCAGGGAGGAGGAAACAGGTCATCCCAGGAGGCAGAAAAGAGTCAACGCCCAATTTTCCTCTCACGGGCAGCCTTACAGGTCAGTCAGGTGCAGGGTTCTAGTCAAAGATCACTCCGCAGTAGACACACCTACCTTAGGATTCCCCAATCAAAGCAGGAGGAAGTAGCTGACTTGTAAATCTCAGCTCAGATACTCTTGGCTTGAGCTGCACACCAAACCGCCATATTCCTAGAGAAAGGAGAGTTGGGACCCATGAGACACGTGGGAGGCAAAATGGGGAAAGAGTTTCCTCACTGGGGCGTGGTAAAAATTCGGGGTGGAAACGAAGGTGTTCGCTGTTTGTTAAGCTGTGTGGGTTGGTTCTAGTCACTGTGTTCATTTCAGGGGTTGGGTTTTTAGAGAAACCTAGATAAAGGAGTGGTGTCTAGACCTCGGCACTCAGTTAAAAACGACTGCTTTGTCTAGGGTTGGGCAGTGGTCCTATCACGGCTGGCCCTGGTGTGTGAGTGCAGGGAACAAAAAACCAACAGACTGCGGCCGGAGGAAGGGAGCTGGAAATGTGTTTGCTCCAGGGATTTATAAGGTGAAGCATTCGAAATACCTTGACTTCTGGTGTACTATCTTCATTTGCTAACGTTTACACACCTCCCAAGAGATCATTGTTACAGACAACCAATAAGTAATAGCATTTTGATCCCCACAGTCCTGAAGACCTGCTACCGTTTGGTAGAACGTCAAACCTGTAGAGCCATAGCTTCTATGGGTAGAGAATGAAGGGACTCTACGGTAAAAGGCTTGTGTTGAACACGAGATCCGGAGGCTGAAGGCTGACGGGCTGGCTTTGACGCTTCGTGCTGAGCCGAATTCCACTCTCGACTCTAGGTGGCAGCTCACTCCATCACTTGGGTTCTTTACACAAGCAATAGATTCATTCACAGATTTTTCATGAATGCATAATTCTGGGTAAAAATTAGTTCCTGGCTCTCAGGATCTGTTAAAAATAGGTTTGATCTTTTTTTCAGAATAAAATCATGGCTCGAGGTACAGGTTTTCCACGTCTCTTGTCGCTCTTGGTCTCATCAACTTGATAGGATCAAGCAGAAGAGAACAGATAAAGATGAGTGTTTCAGCCATAATTTTTTTGAAGAATGTAATCCGCTTAAGTGTGGCAATAGTTCTCTGTCAAAGCTGGGCCTCCATCCTGCAGAGGAGAACTCAGTCTGAATGAGACCTCCCCGAATGTGTGATGCTCGCGAATACCAAGCCTTTACGGGTCTCTCCGTTTTGTGAGATGGTTTAGGATATAGATTTAATTGAAGGAAAAATGTTCTACAAGCAAACAAACAAAACAAAAACAAAAAGGAAAACAACCTGTGTTCCTCTGTATCTTTTTTATGTAGCTAGCCAAAGTTAGAGTTTAGATAGCAAAGATAGAGTTGTATGGCACCACTCAAAACAATGCTCCCTCACAGCACTCACACCTAAACACATGTGGGATACGGGCTGGGTAAGGGACTTAAAAATAAGGTCTGAGAGAAGATTGCTCTTTAGGACATGACGGGGAAAATGCAGGTATGACCCCGGGGCCAGCCTACCTGACACACTGATGTTTTTGTTTTGTTTTGTTGTTTTGTTTTATTGAGACAGGGTTTCTCTCTGTACCCCTGGCTGTCCTAAAACTAACTCTGTGGACCAGGCTGGCTTCGAATGCACCTGCCTCAAGGTGCCCTATGGATAAGGGACAAATGGGCTCTGCTGTCCGGACACACTGTATTTCTAAATAGGAAGCATGGTACACCATGCTCCTGCGTTTTCCCAGAAGTCACAAACCAGATTCAGAGGGTGCCCAAGTAGCCAGTGGCTGGCCAGATGATAAATCTCCTTTGATGTACTTCTTCCTGCTTCTTCCACATGCAGACCCCGGCGGTACAAGCGTTCACTGTCCAGCCCGAGGTAATGTGCTAACCTATCACAACCGGTAGGTTCCCGCTGCATACATGGTTGCTCATCTGCAATATAGGAGACACCATCCCCTGAAACCGTCACTGGAGTGGCTTAACTCCGTACCTTTTACCGACCTATCAGCATTGTGGTTTTGTATGTGTGTGGGGGGGAGATGCCTCCAGAATGACGGCAAAATCCTAGTGTGAAAACTTTTCACGTCAGAATTTTTTTTTCAGTTTTAGTATCAGCAGGAGGAAAAATGCATAAAGGATTTATACTTCACCTTAAAGATAGGATTTCTTTAAAAGAAAGATAAAAATACAGTGTTTTTTAATGAGAAATAAGATTATGTTGTGCAGGGTGCTGGCAGATAGCAGCCTGCATACTGGTTTTTCTTATTCTTACTGTTCTCTATCTTATAAATAAATGGTTCAATTAGAATCCCAAAGAGCCTGGTGAATGTATCATTTGGAAGTTGCATGCTTGGGCTCGTCCCGCTCCTCTATCATCCTCCGTGTAAAAGGAACACTAAAAAGCCCTGCATCATTTGAATGAAGAGATAGCCTACAGAATGAGAAAAAAAAATTACCAGCAATGCCTCTCTCAGAGGATTATTAGTACCTGGAATATACAAATACAACCTAACAAAACCCTACCCATCAGGAAGACAAACAACCCATCTGCAAATGGGGTATGGAAGTAGACAGAGTTCTCAGAATGAAACACAAGTGGCTGAGAAACACTTCTTAAAATGCCCAGCATTCTTAGCCAGGGAAAGGCAACTTAAAACTGCTTTGAGATTTCATCTTACCCGGATGCTATCAAGGATGCAAGAAAGGGGACCACATTGCACTGCTGCCGGGAGTACAAACTCTCGTAGCCACTGTGGAAACCAATGGGAAGATGCCCTCAAGAAGTTGAAAACAGATCGACCACACGTTCCAGCTATACCAAGGTATACTCCCAAAGAGCTATATCCATGTCCGTTGCTGCTCTATCCACAATACGCAGAAAATGGAACTAGCTTAGAGGCCCATCAACTGATGGACAGAGAAAAGGTGCTATGTTTGCACAATGGAATATTATTCAGTTATTAAGAAAAAACAGATTATGAAAACCACAGGCCAATTAATGTAATTATAAACTATCATTCTGAGTGAAAGATGAATATTAAATGTTTTATTTGTGGGTGTTCGCCTAGAATCCTCAGATGTGTGTATCCCACTTGGAGCACTCACAGAGGCCAAGATGTTAGCGAGGGACTGTGTATGTGGAACTCTGGGGAGGCGTAGAGAACACGCTAGTATAAAAAGTCAAGGGGAACAATAGAACGAGCAGGGATAAATGAGGTGGGTCCTGGAAGGACAGGGTTAAGTAGGAACTGTGGCAAGGAATAACTAAGTCTGAAGACATTTCAGAAAAGGCATACAGAAGCGTACTGCTGTAAAACTGTCCTAAAATATACATATACACATAGGAAAAGCTTAAATGGAGTTTCTCTGGAATGAGGCAACAATGCCCCTACCAGATAAAATAAGCTAACAAATAAGTAAGCCAACGGCAGGAATTGGTTACCTCTTTTGGATTTGTTGGCTATTGAGGGCCTCTGGATTCTTTCAAAAATTATAGGCTATTGTTAATTTCCTCTGTTACCCTCCAAACTTGATGGAAAGACCGTATTGCTGAAGACACCACGTTCTTGTAACCTAGAACACACAGAAATCAAGCCTGACATTCACCTGGGAGCTTCAACTTACTGGCTAGCTTTCATAACACTGGAAGGTGCTACACAGAGGAGGAAAGGAACCCTGCCCTTACCTGGCTGCGAGCTTTGCAAGCTACAACCATGACCAGCTTCACAAGACATGCCCGATCATGCAACGGTGGCATGAACGTTGTGGGAAGAGTTACCACACGTATTACCATGATTAGACTGAAGGCTTTCTCTGTAAGTTGAATCCCATATCTAGTACCAATTTTGGGGCCCCAAACATGTGGTTAGACAGGTCGTAGGCCCTAGGGAATACCCTACGGTTATTACTCTGCTGAATGGATA
>NC_022009.1:79877398-79885764 GCF_000317375.1 Microtus ochrogaster
TCCCGGTATCTACAATGACACACACCTTTAATCCCAGTAGCCACACTAGTTTGCCATAGAAACCAGGTGGTAGTGGTGCATGCCCTTAATCCCAGAACCAGAGAGGAATTTAAAATGGGAAGAGACAGCTCTCAGGCTCATTCTGACATTTCCTGGAGGCAAGATCACCATTCTCAGACAGAGGCTGAGGTAAGAGCCAGCGGCTGGCTGCTTTTCTTTTTGGTCTTCAGGTTGAACCCCAATATCTGTCTATGAGTTTTTATTAATCGTGCTTCACCTTTCTGTGACACTGGTGGGCTTTTGTTTACTCCGTGAACATGCCTCTGGAGGATGTTCAAAAGTCAAACCACAATAAGGAGAATTTAGACCAGTTCTGCATATATGTATGTGACCTGTGTTTATATGCACACAGGATAAATATATTCAAGTTAAATTCAATTGTCGCATAAATGATATATAGAGTTGATACAAGTAGATGCTTATATAAATTCCGTGTTGTCATATTCTGGTTTTCTTGTTACTTCTCGGATTCCCTCACGCAAAGCCTTGTTTCTTTTCCTTGCCCAGTCTTTCTGAATTCATGTCTTTTAAGTGGATGTCTTTACAAGACAGTTTTTTAATTGTCTCTCTTGCTCCATGCATGCAAGTCTATCAGCCAGTTCCAATCTGTAGACTCAGATCATCCTTGAAGGGAAGGGTGCAGTTTCTACCCGCTTGGGAGTGCTTTAAGGGAAGGCATCCCATGCTCTCATTCCCTGGAGATGGAACTATCCTCCTGGCATCCGAACCCTGCTCTTATCTTACACATGTTCCTTCAGACACAGTAGAACACAGACTCCGAAGCTGTCAATTCACACATTTTGAGTATGAAGTGTTAGGCATGTGAAATATTAGGTTAAGCCCAGAAAATAAAATATCTGATTGTACACCCTGTGGCCTCTATATGAGAATGTCACAGATTCAGTATCGAAATTTACAATAATCAAACTCTTGAGAGTCTCAGTATTGCAGTGTTAGGCAGCTCTGTACGCCCCTTCCCATAACACCTACTGTTGGGCTTTCTTGTTACTCATCAATCATGCCCGCCCCCATCCGTTTGCCCCTCCTGCCATCCACGTTCTGGCATGAGTAGCTGGGCCTCTGTTTGTGCCAGCTGTTTGTGTTACCATCTCATTATGTCACCGAGGGGGAAAGGTTTCCATGGTGATGCTGAACTGCATAAGTCAAGATTTTACTCCATTGAGATTTTATCTCTTTGGGATAGCAGTTCAAGGGGGGCTGGGCTAGAACCTTCCCAACAGCAAAAGAGCTTGCAAATCTCCCTTCTGTTTCCCGAGTCTGCTCTTTATTTGGTGAAGGTATCCTGTCATTATGAATTCCCCAAAGACGGAAAATGATAAAGAAAACCAATAGTTGTGTCTTTGTATTTACTTGCCTTTCTGGAATGCATGTGGAAGTTCTTAGGATAACATTGCCTAGGAAAATGACTGGACCCATTGCTTTTTACAATTGTTCCACCAGAAAAAGAGACTTTGTATCCCAGGTAAAATTATGGGTAGGAATTAGCTGAACCACTATGTAATTATTGCTTAGGCTTGATGGCTTCCCACATTGTCATTGCCGGGGGAAACCAGGGTCACAACAGCATTCAAATGATTAGGTCATACTTCCCCTCTCATGAACGAGTGATACTCAGTTTCCATTAATTGCTTTGTGCTTAACCCTGCATTGCACACGGGGTGGGGGTGGGGATTTGTTAATAAATTTTCCCTGGCAGTAAGCTTTCCTTAATTTGATCTTCCCCAAAAGCAAATCTATCCATGCCAGAGTTTTGGGTTTTTTTTTTCATCATTTACTTTAAGACTTTTAGTCAAGGTGAGTCATATTTGTGAAATACTTTAAAGTTCTTTAGGATTTGCAATTTCATTTGATATGACAGCATTGTACTACCTAAGACACACAGCAACTAAAAACATTAAAAAATAGGTAGATTGACATTATAAAATAAAGTGTGCCATTAAGCAAAGGGACTAATAAGGAAAGTACACTGACCACAAATAGATCAAGCATGGCATGGAATACAGTATGCCGTGGTTTAGATGTAAAATGTCCCCCATAAGCTCCTGTGTGTCAACACTCAGTGCCCGGGAGCCTGTACCATTTTGGGAGGCTGTGGACCTTTTGGGAGGAGGACCTCTGGGAGGAAGTATATCTTGGGGGAGGAGAATGGTACCCAAGTTTTGTATCCTGCCCCCTTCCTGTCTTATTCTGCTTTTTGACCGCTAAGACGTCAGCAGGCAGCGGAATCCCAGGTTCCCCCAGCCATCGAGGTCAGGTATTCAGTTACTGTGCTGGTTCATTTAAAATGTCAACCTAGAACTACCTGAGAAGGGAGTCTCAAGTGGAGACTTATCTAGATCAGGGTGGCCTGTGGGTACGTCTGCAGGCATTGTCTTCATTGTTGTTAACACCCCTGAATGAGAACAGCCCCATTGCATGGGCTGGCCCCTGCACCATGTGACAGGGGACACTAGCTGAGAACAGCAGCAAGCAAACAGGCAGCACGGATGCATTCATGTCTCTCAGCTCTTGCTCGTGGGTGTCCTGCCTTGACTTCCCCACGACAGTAGACTGCCAGGTAAAATTGATGCCAGATAAGCCCCTTTCTCCAGCATGCTGCTTCCCTTCAGTAACAGATGAACTAGGACAGTCACAAAGGGGACCCAAACCTGCAGATTTTGATCATCAAAATATGGTTTTCATGTCTGCAGTGAAATTTTACCATCATCAGTATAGAGATTCTCCTACCATGGCAACTCTTCAACAAGTTTCAGCCAATAGGAGGTGGAACAGATTTCCATTCTTGAGGGACCACTTTGTGTTAGAGTTGCTGTAGACTATTTCCTGTGTCTCCTCACTTTCTTCACAGCAACGTGGCACGGATACTGCTTTTACGATGTTTAAGTAACTCACCAGATGTCAAGCACCCAGTTGGTGTTAGTAGAATTAGGCTGTTCTACCTAAGTGTTTCTGACCCACCACCAGGAGGAGGGATAAAAACCTTGTCGTCATCGTCAATCTCTAAACAAAGCAGGCAAGAGTTGTGTAGGTCCTCTTCGAACAATTCTAGTGTACCACCACAAAGGATTGAAAAACAAAATCTAGCACACACAAAAAAGCCCATTTTGAAGGAGGTTTTTATTCTGCAGCATTTGAGGCAAAGACATTACATATTCAATGGAAAATAGACCAAGTGCATGGGGTATGTTTGAAGGACAAGTTCAAGTTTCTCCGCTCCAAAAGACTGTGCCTCAAAGAGCCCCAGGGTCTTCATTACTGTTTAGTCTAAGCTGCTTCTGTTCCTAACAAGTCCCATTTGTAGGGCTATAGCATCTGTGTCTACAAGAAATGGAACTCAACTAGCATCCCTCTCAATATTCTGATAAAAGGCTTAGGACGAAAGAATTTGCCGTTGAAGACAGGATGGTCAGTTTTGCCTTTTATGTAAGTTTGCATTTGAATTTCAATTTCGTTTACCACTTTAAATAAAATTCTCTTTCACTTATCATAGCATTTTTATTTACATAGCATGCATTTTTTCCTAAATGTTGAAGGGAAGCGGTGGATGTGTGGGTGAAAGGAAGAGAAGTGAGCGCATTGACACGGTTGAGCAGGATCCTCCAGCCAGGACATTTCTAAACTATGGAAGATGGGCTAGAACAAGCAGAGTATTGAGTCAAAGCTCTGTGCACCTGAGTCCTATAACCGTAGCAATTATAGACAAAGGAGAACTCCATTTGACTGCTAACCAAATTTCACCTGATATGATTTTTGTGAAGCGTGTGATTGCCAGGAGCTGTCTTCACAGAGAGGGAAACCATAATGACTTTTCTGTCCTATAACTGCAGATAAGAGCTCAATGTCAAAATGCATCGCTTTGCCTCACCACATAGCTAGAAAGAAAATTAATCAACATTTTATGTGTGCAGATGGAAATGCTTAAGCCGATTTTACAAACCAATTACTGTTCAGTTCTCAAAATCTGAAACTTGCTCAAGATTTAATACACACTGGACAACCTCAGAACTCCTTGAAGAATAATAATTCAAACCTAATGTGGGGTGGAAGCCAACTCCCATTCTGTATTCTTCAGTCTCTGTGGTTTTTCTGGGTAAGGTAAGTTATAATTCAGGGCCATGCAGGAGATGTCTGTGTAAAATATGCTTCCTGCTGATTGCCCCTTTTCAGAAAGACTTAGGCAGCAGATTTCTGGGGACGGAGCAGTGTTGCTATTAGGGGTCTGATTCTGTACTCTTGCTTCAGAATAAATGTCCCGATGATTCTGGATAAAGATAGCCGAGTTTAGGATCAAGAAGCAAAATTTTATGCTAGCATTTGTCATGGCTTGACCTTCAGAGTTACAGTCAAATGTGAAATTCTGCAGAGTTTCCACTGTTGCTTCCTCTAAGTTATTGATACTCAGCTAAAAATATGTTTTAAAGCTATACTTTAGTTTCTTCTGTACTACAAATAAGATGTTTATAGTGTACAAGTAAGAAAAAAGATAGACTAAAATCAAAATAACTCATAATTACACCACCTACGGATAATCTCATTAATATTTCAGTCCTCGATGTTTATAATATGGCCTCATTAGTACAATTAAATAATTCATATGACAATAATATTAATGCTTTAAAATTTATCACTTCCTTCTGGATTTTAAGCTGTGATGGATCATATTGTCACTTGTTCAGTGAGCAGCAGATCTTGCAGGTTCCGTGTGCCTTCAACAGGGATCAGCCTTGAGAGTGATAAACACAGGAGTATAAAGTGTTTTATTATATGGGTCTTAACTTTTTGTTTTATTACTCCCTAAAAATGTTTTGAAAAATTTATATACACCATTACTAATTTTAAGTCAACGTTTAAATTTTTTATCACAGATATCATAGTTACAAAGCATGCCATTTCCACAGTATTAAAATATTAACATTTTAAATTAAAACTGTTCACAGTGCTTTTAAATATTGCTAAAGGAATTTAGCGTCACAGAGATTTGATGCTCAGTTACTTCAAAAACATAAGGCTGTTTTGGTCAGTATAACTCATTTGTTTCTGGTACTTAGGGGCTAATTATCTTATGTATGGAGTTATGGTTATATTTAATGTGAACTAGATGGCCAGGTTGTCCCAAACATCTGCTTTTCTTAAAGTTCTATTAAACATCCATAGTGAAATTTGGCCACCAATGTATTCCTATCCAAACACAACTATAAGTTATTGTATCAGTAGTACTTTTAGCAAATGCTAAATCTATTTTTCTTTTTCTTTCTTTTCTTGGGGGTTTTCAAGACAAGGTTTCTCTGTGTAGCCCTGGCTATCCTGGAACCCACTGCGTAGACTAGGTTGGCTTCAAAGTAATACAAATCTACCTGCCTCCGCCTCTCGAGTGCTGGGATTATAGACCTGCCCATCACTGCCCAGCGAACTTATTTTTCTTTCTTTCTTTTTTAAACAATAGGAGTGTACTAACTTACCTCTAATATTTCCTTTCTATTTAAACTTCAGACATGCAAAAGAGGTAAAAAAAAAAGATCTTTTTGCTACCTTCTATTTACTTGAGGTCATTTTCTTTTTAAAAAGTCAGACAGCGTCTTAGCTAAAAGAGATTTTACAGGGATGCCGTTTATTTGTTCCTGGCTGCCCAGACCATGAAATAATCACACAGAAACTATATTATTTAAATCACTGCTTGGCCAATCACTTAAGTGTATTGCTAGCTAGCTCTTATATCTTTGGTTAACCCGTTTCTATTAATCTATGTATCACCATGTGGCTGTGGCTTACTGGCAAGGATCAGCCCAGCATCTGTCTCGGGCAGGGCTACATGGCTTCTCCTGACTCTGCCTTCTTTCTCCCAGCATTCAGTTTAGTTTTCCCTTCCTAGCTCTACTCTGCCCTATCACAGGCCAAGACAGTTTCTTTATTCATTAACCAATAAAAGCAACACATATACAGAAGGACTTTCCACACCGTACCAAAACTTTGGATTCCTGTTGACATCTGGCCTGGGGAGTGTAACCTTAGAATGCTGAGCAAGCTAAGAGCTCAGGCTTTAGTTTGGAAAAATGGGAAAAAGCACTGGACAAGGAGGACAGAGAAGTGCACATGGAATAGAAACATGGGCAGACACATCCATAGTGCATCAGCATTTAGGAGGAAAAGTCATTTTTGAAAAGAAACCTGAAAATTAATTTTCCAAAAACTCTCACTATTGGTATTCCATATGGCATTTCTTCAAGTATTCTCAGAGATGTTGAGTCTTGTGTGGGGTATCATTATTGTGCTGATTATATAACAAGTAAACATCAGTCTAAATATACCAGTTTATGTGTTGAGTATTAAGTGATGCGTATTACTTTAAAATTTCATCCACATACATATTGAGTAGCAATGGGTTCCTATGGTTGAAATTCAAGTGACTAATAATCCATAGAGACATTTCATTTTTAAAAACACGAAGGAGCTGGACAGTAGTGGTGTGTGCTTTAAATCCCAGCACTCCACTCGGGAGACAGAGGCAGGGGAATCTCGGAGTTTGAGGCCAGTCTGGTCTACAGAGTGAGTTCCAGGACAGGCAGTGCTATCCAGAGAAGCCCAATCTCAAACAATCTGACTCGGGTGAATGTTAGGGATCCAGGGAGGTGTTGGGAGCCCCTGCAGGTGTCAGAGCATCACCGAGGACACATCCCAAGAGCTCATTTGGTTCTCCCCTTAGTTTGAATGTCTTGTTCAACCATTTCTCCCATGCTGGACCCTCACTCACCCTCACCTGTTGACTCCTTCACCATGTTTACAGTTGGTTTGTTCTTCATTAACTCCATTTTCTCACAGCATTTTCTCTGAGTTTCTCTGTGGGTCCCTTCAGCTGCTTGACTCCTTCAATATTAAAAACTACAATGCTGCTCTAGCAAGACTTCGATTTACTCAGCTTGATTTCTGCTCGGCCAGCTTTCTGTGGCATCTAGTCATCCCAGAGTCCGGATTCCACAGTTCAGAAGACATCCTTGTTCCAACCGCTTTGGTGAAGATGAGTCAATCTCCAGAGGTTTGCAATTCTCCCTTTAGTAAGGGTCTCAGCAAGGGCACATCTTCTTGGAGCAAGTTTGCCAAGTCCTCACTAATACCATTGGAAGTATTTGTGGTCCATTTGCAGTCATTTTTGTTTGTTTGTTTGATTATAAAGCCTAACATAGCTGGGCATGATGATTTATGTCTATAATCCCAGATGAAGAAGGAGGATTGTCCTGATTTTGAGGCAACCCTGGACCACAGCCTGAGAATCTGTTGCATACAAAACAAAGCAAGTTTACTCATGAATAAACAAGTAAATAAATAAATATAAAAATATTTTGATCATCCTTCCATGGCCATAAATATTCCTTTATCTCCCTTTCATGTAATAATTACTAAAGGATTGATTTTGCCCAACTTGCCTTTAAAAAACTCACAGTGCCTGTAAGTTATCCCCCAAATTATGGTTTAACTGGTACAGTCTTGGGTTTCTGAATTCCCTTCAAATTATGATTTAACTGGTATGGAATGTATCTTGGGTTTTGAAATTTTTCTTCAGGTTAATATTTGGGGACCATAACTGTTACACAGTGGCAATGACTAGACACATATTTTATTTAATGTATCTTGACACATTTTTAAGGACTTCTTACAATTTCACTCTTATAAACAACAATATCTAGAAGTTTCTTTTAGAAGTGAGGTTTTTTTCCTTATCATAATTTGCTACCTGCATAGGCAAAGTCATACTACTAAAAATGATTGGATGAAAGAAATAGCAGTATTTCCCAACCTACTTTTTAAAAAACCAGTTTATAATTGTGGGAGTGATATAAACGTCTATTTTTCTGGATGTGGTAGTGATCTGGCTGTGGCATCTGTCATTCTATTGATGACCAGGATTGATGATGCTGATCTGGCTAGATAAACCAAAGTCCCCTTCTGTGGTGCTTTAAATAGGAATGGTTCCGATAGACTTATGTGTTGTTTGGCCCATAGGGAGTGGCACTATTAGGAGGTGTGGAATTATTGGAGTAGGAGTAGCCTTGTTGAAGGGATGGGCTTTGCGGTCTCTTCCTGCTGCTTGCAGATCCAGATGCAGCACTCTCTGCTCCTTCTCCAGCACCACATCTGCCTGCATGCCGCCATGTTTCCTGCAATGAAGATAAAGGACTAAACCTCTGAAACTGGAAGCCAGTCCCAATTAAACATTTTCCTTTGTAAAAGCTGCCATGGCCATGGTGTCTCCTCACAGCAATAAAGCCCTAGCTGAGACACCTTCCTCCCTC
>NC_022009.1:79887248-79909152 GCF_000317375.1 Microtus ochrogaster
AAAAAAAAAAACCAAAAAAAAAAAAGATTCAGCTTATATATTTTTTTAAAATTAAAAAAACCCACCAGCTATTATGGTGTGTTGCTGTCTCCCAGCTGGACTGTTAATTCTCTATTTGTACCCATTTTAGCAGAGGCCAAGCTCAAACCACCAAGGTCCACAAAAGTTTAACCTCACCAGATGTTTCCCTTGTGGTAGTATCATGGTCACTGAAGCACCGAACCTTGCTGGATCTGCTACACTCGGTGAAAGCATGGCGGCTGGAGAATCAGATAATGTCTATCTTAAGACCGTCTTGCCTGTTTCCTACCATAAGCAAATTTCTAAATTTGAAAATCTAAGAAGCAAGTTGGTTCCTCATGCAGTACCTGGCATCTGTGTCTGTCTGTAATGGAAGTCATAGGTGCAGCTCTCAAGTTCTGTGGAAAGTTAGCGTTGAATTACTGGCTAATGTTACTCTAGAAGAACTGCGTTCATTACAGCATGGATCCGAACAACTAACATATCCTTATAGCCGTCCTTCAGTTTATGGTGCTGAACGGATGGTGCTCGGGCTTACATGAGAATCGCAAAGATGAGATTGCCTTGTAGTCTCATTTAGACAGTTAATTTTATCTTTGTTTTCTTTCATTGTGTTTCTCGATGGTGCAAAACTAATTGGCTCTTATCACAGTTACATTACCTTCAAAGGCAGATAAAATTAATGCAAAGTAAAAGATCACCATAATCAGAGAGATCTGGATGAAATGGAGAGAGCCCCACTTAGAGCGGCTGCACAGTCCCAGAGGACGCGGGCAGAATAATAAATCCCGACTTTCCCCGGGTTATCAGCCCGTGCTCCCGTTCATTCTCTGCTATCATTTGTTTTAACCTTGGGTTGTCCCTACTACATCTGCTCGGCTGCGATTAATTCTGCGGATGGAAATGAGCCGTTGAAGGGGTGACACCGTGCTGCATGACTAATTAGCAGACCGAATTATGTCCATAAATTAACATTTTGTTTTTATTCATTTAAATAAATCAAAGTTATCCAAATTATTTTGGGTAGGTCGCTTTAGTGTGAATTTAGGTTTGTAGCCTTTAGCAGGGTCAGTGCGCACTCTCTCTGGAAGCCGCTAGTCAACTCGTTCTGAAGCGGTTCCCAGCCTTGACTTTGCTGGACCTCTCAATGTGAAACTACTGTTTCTGTTCACCCAAAGACAAGGCAGCCTTTCCAGTTATGCGCTCCACGCTCCACCACCTACCTTCTCTGCCTTAGCCCTCTCTTCCTCGGGGCTCTCCTGGCCGAGTCCTAGCCCAGCTCCTTTTCTGTTTTTAATTGGTCATGTGGAAATGAGTGTTGTTATGAAAATCAGAACGTTTCTTGAAAGGACCTTTGAAGGCCCCTATAAAAAGAAAACACTAACTGAAAACAGGGACCAAGGACTCTTCTTCAATATTAGGGTTATTTTTATTCTCTGTGTGTGTGTGTGGGGGGGAGTGAACGTGTATGCATGTGCTTGCTATTAACACACTTGTCGAGACCGAAGGCTGACATTGTGCGACAGAGTTTTTGGCTAGGCCTGGTGATGAGGGAGCCTCCAGGATCTACCTGTCTCTGTCTCCCTAGTGCTGGGTTACAGATTTGTCTCAACACACCTTGATTCATGTGGGAGCTGGGGATCAGAATTCAGATTCTCCTGTTACCCAACACGAAGAAACCCACCCCACCATTAAGCACAGTTTACAAAAGCTATGATCATCAAGTTCTCTGCATAACAGGTAGGTAGCTTGACATGTCAGAGCGCTTCCTTCAGGTCACTCTGCTGACAGGGGGGGCTTCCTCCCCCAGCTTTCATTACTGTTTCCACAACCTAGGGGAGAAGACTTGTTGATGTCCCTGGACAGTTTATGACCTGTGCATGTCCATACAAAACTAGACTGTGAAAGGGCCCATCATAGTCAACAAAATTGAAGTTTATTTGATTTTTATGGTGATTTAGATAGGAATCATTCCCATAGACTCATGTATGCCCTTAAAGGGTAGATCTTGTTTCTGGACTCTCTCTCTCTCTCTGGCATTCTTTCCTCACTCTGGTGTTCTGATGTTGCTTCTCATTCTTGTTGTCTCTTCCACTTTCTCTCTCTCTCTCCTCCTCTCTCCTTTCTTGGTCCTTCTCTCCACCTTTGTCCTGTTGTCCTGCCTTGCTGAGGTCCAGAATCAAGGGACCTAAGCAGCTGCAGGTGAACATGTCTAGATTCTTCCTCCTTACATTACCTCAGGTATTCTGTTGATGACTGTACTCATGTTCTTGCCTTAAAATCTTCACAGTTGCTACCCCCCTACATCTTCTGCTCTTCCCTGAGTACTCAGAGCCCATTCCCTTAAGATCTTTCTCTAAGAGGTAGAACTTGATATGCCAGGCTTTGTTGACTCCCGTGGGAGGCCTTACCCTTTCTAAATGGAGATGGAGAAGAAGTGGGTGGGGGGGTGTAGAAGGGAGGTGGGGGGAGGGATGAGAGGAGGGAGGGGAAACTGTGGGAGGTATGTAAAATAAAAAATTTAATTAAAAGAAGAGGTAGGGCTGTTCAATAGAAAAGCCAACTAGTAGACAAGGAGTGCTGTAAAATCAGCTGGAAAACAGATACGAGTCTTTGCTTATTTCTAAACCAGAGATCACTTAATATTGCAAAAAGAGGTCCCTGCTTGCATTGAAAAATGAGTTATCCCAGGTATTACTTAGCATGTGCAGATAAGCCAGGGTTAATATTTAATGGATTTCTGCAGAAGAGGGGAAGGTTGGATTGTAGAAGCCAGAGGGTTCAAGGACGTCCTAAAACACCTCAACACCCCACAGAATGAACTAACCTGAGATCATAGGGGCTCACAGAGATTGAAGCAACAATCTTGGAGCCTGTTTGGGTCTGGCCTAGATCCTCTGCTTGTTTGTTAGGGTAGTACAGCTTGGCCTTCTTGTGGGACTCTTAAGTGTGGTAGCAGGAGCTGTTTCTCTTTCTGCTTGCTTTTGGGACCCTTTCCTCCTACTGGGTGGCCTAGTTCAGCCCCGATAGGAGGGGAGGTGCCTAGTCTTACTGTGACTTGATATTGCAGTGTGTGGTTGATGTCCCTGGGAGGCCTTCTCTTTTTTGAAGGGAAACAGAAGAGTGGATGGGGGCTGGGGTGCGGAGAAGAGAGGAGAGGAAAGGAGAGGAGAGGAGGGGAGGGGAGGGGAGGAGAGGAGAGAAGGGAAACTGTAGTTGGGATGTGATATATGAGAGAAGAATAAATTTTTTTAAAAAATTAGATTAATGGGTTTCCTGGAAAATAGGGAAACAGAATGATGAGTCCAAATGCCGTGGAGGAAGTCACTAGTTGCATAGTAACTAATCCAGACACAATGTATTATTTAAAGCCATCAGTCACAACCTTATCTTCCCTAATTCTTGAAGGATGCCTTGTGGTATAATCATCCGACTGCATCTTTGAAACAGGGTCAGGATTTGGTAAGCTTGTTAGCAAACACTCAGTGAAGCCAGTCTGAAGAAAACACCATTAATCATGTCAACTGATAAGAGACATGCCTGGTCTACCTCAACGTTTACACTCATTCTGAATTCCTGTAGACAGTCTGTGGTGCAGTGATTAGGCATCCTTATTCTGAATGAGATTAGGGATCAGGCATCTTTTTTATTTAACATAATTTTTTTATTGAATCTTTGAGAATTTCACATCATGCACCCCAATTCTGTTCACCTCCAAGTCCTTCCACGTCCTTCTTGTCCAAACAAAAATTAAAAAATAAAGAAAACAGCAAAGCAACCAAAACAAAACAAGCAAGCAAACAAACAAAAACAAATAAAAAAACCCAACAAAACCTCTTCACTTCCAATCTTTCTTGGTTCTCCAACACCTCTCCATTCATCCTGATGGCATTGGGAGCCATGGTGTGTCCCCAGGAAACTCTGGTATCCCCTTAGCTTTTCTGGCAAATGTTCATCACAATGAGCCACTGGTCTAGCTCAAGGTCTGGTTTCTTGCACACCATCTTCACCGGTTCCTCAATGGAACTCTGCTCGGATATCCCACAGCTGTCCCAAGTCATGGAGATCCTGTGGTTATTGTCCCTTAACTGAGCAGCTCAACCACCACCCAGACCCACAGCTCAGTCCCGGGTTGGCCCACCCTAACATCTGCCCCATCTGGGGTTAGCCATCTTTATTGTGAATGAGAGATGTATATTATTTAGGTCTAAATCTCAAATGCAGCCTACCCAAGATGCTGTGGTTTTCTTCACTCATTGCTGTTCAGTTCCTCCAAATGTACGATTCCCATCCCATCAGCCATCCACTGAAAATACATTACAAAGCCTACAAGAGTGCCCCATTGCTTTTTTGAGTAAATGAAAAACCTTAGGTTGGTATTTAAGACATTTCATTATTGCTATGTTTATCCTTCATTAGGGAATCTTCTATCAACTTAAAAACATCAGCGGAAGCATAAAAGCTGAGCATCTAAGATTCTATTTATTGTCTTTTGAGCGTCTGGTTCTGCCTCCTCTGAGATGGTTGATTGTGCCCATGAGTCACATCCCAAATTTCTTTCACAAAAGGTTATCCAGGATGCCCTGGGACCTCTATCTGGAGCAAGCTTCACCAGTAATGGATTTCTTCATTTTAGCATCCTCTGCAAATCTGGCTAGTCTGAGCCTGGCTCCCAGCTCCGTTGGCTGTGTTCTTCCTTCCACACTTCCCTCTGTTTTCTCTGTTTTGTTGTAACTAGCGAGTGGAGTGAAACACATGTTTGGGCTGGAATCTCTTAAGTCAAATGTCCAAGTTCACCATTCCAGGTTGTTTCCTGTTCAAAATAGAACAACGTTTCTACCATTTTACAACAGGTACAGACATCCTTTTAGCTTACGATAATCTATTCTCTATTTTGTTTTGAGACCTCATCAGAAATAAATTTAATGACCATATTTTGCTAGCACTCTGCTTATGTTGATACACATATACACACATTCTCTCTCTCACACACACATATGTGCACATACAGGAACACACATGCACTCAAACACACACATGTATTCATAGCACACATGTAAACACACACATGCATATACACTATACACATGTATGCACACCACACATGTAAACACACACACATGCATATACATTATACACATACCACACACTCATACACTCATATACATATGGCATATCATACATGTGTACACATTCACACACATGCACATACACACTTCAAAATAATCTAGGTTTTTCTTTTTTTCGTTCATGTGTCTGGGTGTTTTTCTTGCCTGTGCTAGGTGCCCAAGGAGGTCAGAAGAACACATTGCATTGCTTGGAGCTGGAGCTACACAAGTTTCTTAGCCCCTATTTAGGTGCTTGGAGCTGTGCTTAAGCAAGAGCAGCAGGTATTCTTCATGCTGAGACATCTCTCTAGCCCTGCTAGCTGTCGATCATACCCTAAAATCCTTCCTTCATCGACAGAGTCCCTATTCAAAAGCCAGCTCTGCTTTTTTATTCTATAACAGCATCCTACCTCCTGGGACCAGAACCTGAAGGGATACGGCATGTGCAGAGTGAATGGCCATAGATTTGTTCCAGAATAGTATCAGTTTTCTAGAGTCGCGGCCAGCAAGCTACCAATAGTGAGATGGATTTAAGTACATGTTATCTACTATGCGAGTAGACATTCTTCATTCACTTTGTATTCGGTGGGAAGTTTGTCTCAAAGACTACTTAGATGAAGTTGACAAGCCTCATTTAACCAGGGAAATAGTGTTACAAGGAGTCTAACACTTCTAACAAAGAAGTCGCATTGTAATACGTCTCATCTACAGTCAGGTGCACAATCAAGAATTTAAGTATTTCCTTCAAGGAAACAGAAGGACCAGGGTATGCAGGAGCTGTGGATGCAGCACAAAGACCCTCACCATGCACACTACTGCTGTCTGGATGGATGAACGGCTAAACAATGTCCACTGAGACTATGCCAAAAGGCTCATTCTGCACTTCAGAGAACTTGTGTAGACAGCAAGGGTGGATGCCAAGGCAGGAGACTGGGAGAACACCTCCACAGGGGCTCGTGAGAACGAGCGTCCTAAGGACGATACAGTTATGTGCTTCCTTCTGGTATCACGGGCAATTGCCCCATTAAATGGGGACATGTGTATGGACTTCCTGCAGGAATGCATGGGTGTGTGTAGAGAATCTAAATTCTGCAGTATTGTGTGTAAACTATTGTTTATACTCCTTTGGCTTTATGTTTTAATATACTGTGACACAACACACTCTCAAAAAGTCCTTGATGAATTCTTCCAGGTGAACTTTGAGAAAAGCCTGTCAGGTCTGTTTCATTAAAAAGTTCCTATAAGGATCTTAATTGGGTTTATGACAAGTAGATAATTTGAAGATGCTGTCAGTGCAATTCTGTTCTTCCTATTCAGGTTTCTGGTACACTCATTTCAGGCATGGCCTGTATCTGTTAGCAAATGTTTTGTGAGTTTACATGGGGCACTTATTCCTAGTGATAGATATTTTAGGCTGTAAGATATAATGTATAGGAATGCATATGAGATAGGTTCTCACTATGTATCTCAGACTGTCTGACCTGAAACTCACTATTTGGCAGACCTTGAACTCTTAATCCTCCTGCCTCAGATTCCCAAATGCTAGGAGTTCAGTAACTTCCAGCAATATTTTTTGGAAGGAGCCATAATGGTCAAGTTTCTTAGTCTTTTAATACTAAAAAAAACATTTGCCTTAATACTGCCTTCAAATTAGAATGAACACAGGAAGTTGGGTTTAAACTATTTCTTCAGAAATAAAAAGATATTATTCCACCTTGAATATTACCTGGCAGTTCACATGAGAACC
Source organism: Microtus ochrogaster (assembly GCF_000317375.1). Taxonomy (NCBI): domain Eukaryota; kingdom Metazoa; phylum Chordata; class Mammalia; order Rodentia; family Cricetidae; genus Microtus; species Microtus ochrogaster. The sequence goes on from NC_022009.1 coordinate 79,894,125, forward strand.
AAGCAGCCATTTGGGTACTGCTTTCCATCTATCTTTTTCTTGTTCGAGCCTTTACAATTCCTCGGTGCTTTTCTCTGTTTTCTCGGGCATGAGAAATTAAACACAACCTTCATAGCCACACACTTTCATACAGACCCAGACACTACGCTGACTTTCCTTAAAAGACATGAGAGCATCATCTCAAAATGCAAAACCAAGGTCTTTGGGAAGGCCAAGGCATAGCATAAATGTTGGAACAACCCAGAAGGCACTGCATGCCACCTAAACTCTGCCATGGTGGTGGTAGGTGGCTATGGCAGAACACATACTGTAAATACTGCCCATTACCTATCACATGAACAGTTGGACCCAACTGCAGATTTGCCCAGGAGGATGCCTGGGTGGGCAGCCAGAGGGAGAGGAGGCTCTGCTGTGTACATTTGATGATTTAAGCCAACCTGGGCTTAAACTGGGAGCTGCTCTTGCCTTCCAGTGAATTGAGAATCCAGGAGCATGGCTGCTAGTGCCCGGGGTACGTGAACTTGCAGTAGATTCTGGTGACCATTCAGCACGTGATTGTGTTTGATAGATCAAGTGGCTTTGTGACTGATTTGTCCTCGTGTTGTTTGTTAACATGTTGGGAGATGAGAAACCTTGTAGGAATGGAGTTTGTGAAAGCTTCAGTTTGCAAAAAAGCCGGAATGAACCAAGCTGGGAAACCCTCACAAATCACTGTCTCTTGAGACAACAGTGGACCCCACTCGGTCTCCTGTTGAACGTTTCATCAAAGACAGAGGCAAAGTAATGAACAAGGTTTACTTTTATTTTATCTCACTGTATGTAAGAATATATGTCATTTCACTACAAGGGAACATTACTGAACAGGTAGGAAACAGATTCTCCATTATGGGTTCTCCGGATGGCTTCCGCAAGAATCATGGAGATGTCAATCACCTGGATTTTGGTGCATTCTTTCATCTTGTCCTCCTGAGGTATGGTATTAGTGACCACCACGGCTTCAAAGCATGCACCGTTGATGCGCGCAATGGCGGGGCCAGAGAAGATCCCGTGAGTCAAGATGGCATAAACTCTGGTGGCTCCTGCTGAGAGAAGTTTGTCAGCCGCATGGCAGATTGTACCACAAGTGTCACCCATGTCATCCACAAGGATAGCCACGCGATCCTTCACGTCGCCCACAAGAACCATGCGGTCCACTTCATTGGCTTTCTTCCGTTCTTTGTGAATCAAGGCAAAATCTACATTCAAATGGTCTGCGATGGAAGTGACTCTCTTCGCCCCGCCCGCATCAGGAGAGACAATCGTACAGTTCCTCCATTCAGAGATATTCTCCCGTATCCACTTCAGGACTGCTGGCTCTGCATACAGATTGTCTACGGGAATGTCAAAAAAGCCCTGGATCTGAGAAGCGTGTAGGTCCATGGTGATGATGTGATCAGCACCTGCTATAGACAACATATTTGCCACGAGCTTCGCAGAGATGGGGGCCCGGCTCTTATCCTTTTTATCCTGACGGGCATAAGGGAAGCACGGAATGACTGCAGTCACTCGGCTGGCCGAAGCGATCTTGCAGGCATTAATCATGATCAAAAGTTCCATTAGACTGTCATTTATCTCACCACACCCACTCTGAACAATGTAGACATCCTCTCCGCGCACACTCTCGCCAATCTCCACGCAGGTCTCCTGGTTGCTGAATTTCTTAGTTACCACCTTACTGAGTTCCAGGCCCAGGCGCTCAGTAATCTTCTGGGATAAGTCCTGGTGGGAGCTGCCACTGAAGATTTTAATGTTCGGCATCTTGGCCAGAGATCCTAGATTCAAATGGTCCAGGCTCTGCCGCCTTGAAACGGAACTTGGACCACAGACCCTAACAGCTTCCGGTCATTGAACTGCAGGTGGTTAAGAAGCCGTTACTCTTTGTTTGTTAACGGTTGTACTGATCTGACCTTAAGTCTTTCGAAAAAAGCAAGACAAAAGGCTTTATTGACACCTATTGCATACTTTCAAATTAAGAAGACTTTGTTCTCCTTGGGAATTTCCCATTATTATTATTATTATTATTATTATTAATTATTATTATTATTATTATTATTATTATTATTATTTTCTTGTTTTGTTTTCCCAGAAAGGGTTTCTCTGGATACATCTGTGACTGTCCTGGAACTAGTCCTGTAGACCAGAAACGGCCTCAAATTCAGGGATAGACTGCATCTGCCTCCTGAGTGCTTGAATTAAAGGCACGGGCAACTACTTGGCCAATTGTTATAAATTTTTATGGAATGTTTAAATTTGAATACACTAAAATACAAAGCAAGGTTCTTAAGTTTAAATGGAAAGCTTCAAGCTGGAGGAGGTATGTGCAAAATGTTTAGTCCATTTCTTCAACAGAGCAAAAAGGCAAAACAGTAAAAATGGAAATCCATCCCGGGGGATTTGGATGTACCTCCAAGATCTGTAATTATTGGGGGGGGGGTTGATGTGTTAATTAAATAAATATTCCATGGGAGACTCCCGTGGGGTCAGTTGTTTTACCTTTGTAGATGTATCAAAATCTGCAGCCTACAGGCCACGTGTCCTGGTGTAGCTGGGAATGTATCTGAGCATGTTTATAGATGGCAACATCTTGCCACAATGTGTAAGGCTTGGACTGCTCTGTGGGGCTTAGGACGATGAGCTGCAAAGAGCAGCCAAACTAGATGCTTAAAGAAAGAGAGTCTGGGATCCAGCAAGGGGCCGGAAGTAAGTATCAAATCCTTTATTATCTACAACAAGGTCTGAGAAACATTTTACTCGGCTATGAAGTTTTATTTTTATATATTTAATGAGATCTTATTATAGAGTCATGAAAACAACTAACAATGCCCTTGCTAAAATAGCATGCTCATGATGGCAGCATGTCCCTTGACATGAAAACACCTTTATTTTTTCCCTCTTTGGTTCATGTTCTCTGTGATCGACAATGGATGCCAACTGCTTTCTGTTCACAAATCTTCATTCATGTTCTTTCCTTAGAAACAAATCCAACAGGAACACCTGTGCCATGGAATTCATCCCAAATGAGCTACATACAGTGATTTGTACAGAAAATCCTGTAGCTTAATTTAGAGGTACTAAAAAGTACTTGCAGCTTCAATTAAATTGATTTTTCTTTTAGTGTCTCATTATGACATACATTTTCAGTTTTTAATGAAAAACGAAACAGATTTTTAAATAGATTTAATATTACCTAAATAGGACTGGATGCTAATGTAAACATTTAAAACTCGTAGCTGGTGTATTATTCTTGAGGTGTTAAGTAGAAGCCATTTTTGTATTGCTGTTATTTTTGTTCCAAAATCTGGCTGTTGCTATACCTCATAATTCTAGTGATTTGTCCAGAACCATAATATGTTAAAGATGGAAAAGGCCTCAGAGCCCATTCCATCATTTTATATCACAGTTCACAGCCAGAGAACCCAGGACAAGAAACAAGCTAACCATGATGAACTGACTAGTGTTTACAGGATGTGGGCTTCCTAGATTTCCAAGTATAGCTTTGACTGCTCGGTCCCCTTAGAACCCTTCTTCTCCCCATCCCCCAGTTTATTAGAATGATGGGGGAAAGTGTGCAGAAATGCTTGCATGAAATTTTCTTACTAACCAAGTAGTTTCAACAAAGAACAAATATGAGCCCAAAGGTCTTGTTGCTGAATTAATGCCTGAGATAAATTTCCAGCAAGAAATGAACCACTGATGTCACAGATCATTATAGCATAGATTGTGATGTCATAGATGGTTATTCTGACATTTTTCTAACTTGGCTAGATCATCCAGGGGTTTCACGTCGTTCGCCTTGATCCATGGCTTGAGAGACACAACAGCCTAGTTATGATTGACTGCTTCAGGAGGAAGTTTCATGCAGTGATAATACATATTGGATAACACACTCTGTCTGTTGAGGTATTGCTTCTTCGAATTTGCTCATTGTTCAAAGGGAATGAGGAAACAGAGTGCTTGGATATCACCTCCGCACATGGGTGACAATCGTTGCCTTTTGAGGGTCTTTTTAATCAATAACCAGAAGATACATATTTCCTGTGTCATTGTTTCTTGCTTGACTGGTTGTTTCTTCCCCCTTCACAATTCTAACATAAATAATTCAAAGACAGTTCTGAAGCAACTTGATCTGCTACGGAGAAAAGAAATCCAGGCAGTCATTTCAGAGAGCAAGGAAAATAGTTGTATTTTAAGTTAAATAAATGCTTTCACTAAACACACTTACAGTTGACAAAATGCTAGATGTTTAGGTGGCAATTATAGTTCTTTGATAAACTGTCACCTCCTGTCACAACACACGTTAGAAACAAGGACAGATTTGGATGTCCTTTGTGAGAGCGTTGTGTAGGTTGGGAATACGTGGCGGCTAATTTCAAGCAGGGAACATATTTTTCCTCCCAGCAGTCCCCTGCCTGTCGATGAGGAGGACTTTCTTTGTGCCTTTCATCTGACTTCACTGACTGAGTCACAGCCCCAGATCACTATTGTAGGACTGCCTTACCTGTCTGTCTGATTCATAATCATCAACCACGACTCTGGGAGGAGATTCATATTCAGTCCAAACACTCTGAAGTTCGTTTTCTGGTTGTTTAGAACTGGGGCTGACTACTGTGTGTGTTTATCAAGCCTTTTGCTGGAGATCTGTTGTCCTGTGCAACAGACGTGCATTGCCAGGTGGCAGCGAGGTGAATAAGGCCCAGCACAACAAACAGGAGACGAGGAGGCAGTTTCGTGATTCATTCACACAGCTTTGATTGTGAGTGTTATGTTAGACTCATGAAGCTGTTTCTGCAGTGTACTTTGGAGTTTCTTTTAAAAGTCTGGTGAAGCAAACAGTCCTAGTCTGAAATGGTAATTGTGGGATAACAGTGAGATTCGGAGCTGAATGGGGCACCTTCGTAATGACAGATCATGCAGTCCATAAAGTACATTGCAAAGAAGGAATGCCTGCCTCATGGCTGTGTGAAATAACCTGCAGTGTCTCAGTGAGATTCTGGGCTGATGCTTGCTATTTCATGTATAACCTCAGTTTCATACCAGTAACAAAGAGCTACGTTGATGAAATTTAAGAACACATGACTTTCATTTATGTTATTGAAATCTGAGTGCTTTTGTAAGCACTCAGGAGGCAGGGTTAGGTAGATCTCTGTGAGTTCAAGGCTAGCCTGGTCAAGATAGCAAGTTCCAGGCCAACCAAGATCACAGAGCGAGACCCTGTATCAAAACACACAAAAAAAAAAAAAAAACTAAAAAAATATATACTTTTTTTCTGATGCTTCGAGGGAAAAAGAAGAAACATATCCGAGGTAGTTTAAGTCAGAATGGCTCATATATTTGAAGGTTTAGTCCTCAGGGAACAGTACTACTCAAGAAGGAAGGGTTAATTTTATTTTCAATTTACTGTTTGTTGACTGACCAGACATTACAGAAATGTTATGGGAGATTCCTTAGTTGATTCTTCCAGAAAGCATGTTGATCTGGTCTTCCTAGTTCGCTGTTTTTCTGCCTTCCACAAAATAGGTTGCTTAGTTCACCTAGAGAAGATAATGTGAAAGACCACCGGAAGCTATTCACTTCCTTCATGTGGTTTCCAACAACGTAGACCTCATGGATGAGAAGGCGTGTTAAAGGGTGTCGTACTGATGCTTCTGATACTGATGGCAAGCGTCAACCGGGTTCTGCAGGAATCCAGAAGAAATTCAGTGGATTCATAGACACAGTGGGTTTCATTAGTCCCAAAGTAGCAGGGGCCACATGGCAGCCCTGAACTGTCAAAGGCAAGGTGATCACAGCCATGGTAATGCGCAGCACAGGCAATGTCCTGACACATTTCCTCCAATGATACCACACCTTCTCCAACAAGGCCACACACCCTAGCCCTCTAGGATGCATTGGCATATACTGAACCATACAATGAATGTATGCTGTATACACGACCTCCTGCAAATTCTTTAAAATAAACGCTACTTTCCGATTGTTGTTGACTTTAGCAGTTTGCTTTACCAAGTCACTTTTGTGTAAATACATTCTGCTTCATATTCTTATATGTTAATTTCCTCCTTATCAATTCAATTCATGAGCGCTCATTTAAAATAAACTACAATGAAAACCAAGAAACAGCTTATTAGTGTCAATCTGCTTTATTCCCTCTGTAGACATGAGAAAGATCAGGTCTGTGAGTGCTTAAGCGAATTCATGAGCATAAGCTAATATTTTCCGTCTTGAAATTTGTGTATTTTTAAAGCAGTCTTTTACGTTCACTAATTTAGAGTGTAGTATCTGTTGGAGACTTAGACAATGGTGGTCAATGGTGTTTCTAGGTATAAGTAGTACAGACATAGCTGATTTCTGGTCTTCAAGTTTAATTTAGCTGCAGGAGGGGTAAGGTAGGGCTGTGGATATGCCCAAGGCTCACACCAGACCAGTAGGGCCATTTGATATTTGATGACTATGAGCACATTTCTTCACAAACCATTGGCATGACTTTCTCATTTATGAAATGAATAATTGTGTTAATAATAATCTGTTAGGGTTGGAGGATGAGTAAGTAAAAATAAATGGAAACTATTCCAAACTTTATATGTATACATCACAGGTACTTTATAAGCATGATTTGGAAATTATTTACATTTATTTACTTATTTATTTTGTGCAAGGTGTGTGTATATGTGTGTATGTGGTGTGTGTATCTTTGTGTGTCTGTGTGTGGTGTGTGTATCTGCATGTGTGTGTGTGTATGTCTGTGTGCTGTGTGTGTATGTATGTGTGATGTGTGTGTCTTTGTGTGGTGTGTGTGTGTGTCTGTGTGGTGTGTGTGTGTGTCTGTGTGGTGTGTGTGTGTCTGTGTGTGTGTGTGTGTGTGCTCTCAAACATTCTGCAGCATATGTGGGGAGGGCAGACAGTTTGTGGGAGCCATTTCTCTCCTCTACCATGCAGGTCTCAGGGATCAAACTCACGTTGCCAGGCTGGGCAGTAAGTGCCTTTACCTACTCATCCACCTCGCTTGTTCATGAGCCTAGTTTTTTTGTACACAGAATACCAATAGGTGTCAACAGTTTTGTAAAATGACATCAAAGTCCTTGCCTACACAAGAACCTCTGTAGACTTTCTTTTTCCTCCCACAGTCTTCCTCTTGGAGGCCAATCACAGAGAGGTGGAACAGGCAAATGTGTGCTCAGTTGCCACGTAGAGAGAGGGAGCTTTTCTGGCGGATGCCCTATGCTGGTCACTACTGAAAAGGCACGGTAAGGCTAAAGTGTTGAATGAGTCAGTGGGGTTGTGCTCTACAGAACTGAAAGCAGAACAACACGGCCTGAAGAATAGCAACAAGGAGCCCATGAGCAGTGTGGTGTGAGATCAAGATAGTCTTTCTATGAATGAGTGTCTGCAGAAGATTCCCAGGTAGGTGTGAAATCTAGGCCCACAAGTGGACAGGATTCCTTCTATGGGCCAGGAGATGTTTATATCTATTTTGATATCTTAATGCATCTTTATAGTAACAGGCTCTCTCCACAGAATAAGCTAATAAAGCATGTCTTCGTGAGGCCACGTGGAAAATTATTGGTTAATCAGCAGAAGATGTTCCCTTTCCCCGTCAAGGGTTAAGTGTAATTTAAACTATCAGTCACAAAGTCTTTTGAGTATTTTAGCATTTCACTTTCAGATCTTGTAAACTGGTGGAGGAATTACTTTCATTGGTTAATAAAGAAACTGCCTTGGCCCTTGATAGGACAGAAAATTAGGTAGGCGGAGTAGACAGAACAGAATGCTGGGAGGAAGTGAGGCAGACGCCATGCCTCTCCTCTCCAGAGCAGACACGATGAAGGTCCAGCCCAAAATGGATGTATGCTAGAATCTTCTTGGTAAGACACCACCTCGTGGTGCTACACAGATTATTAGAAATGGGTTAGCAAGATGTGAAAGTTAGCCAGTAAGAGGCTAGAAATAATGGGCCAAGCAGTGTTTAAAAGAATACAATTTGTGTGTTGTTATTTTGGGGCATAAGCTAGCCAGGCGGCCAGGAGCTGGGTGGCAGGAACACAGCCCGCAGCTCCTCACTACAGTAAACGGCTTACATTTTTGTATATTGTATAGAAAAATGATGAGTCAAAAACATGATCTCCCTCTGATGTCATTCTATAACAGTAAATTATTCCTCACAGCAATATATCACTGACCTATCTAGAACAAGAAAATATATGTCTTATTTATAATATTTTTGGGGAAGCAAACTCCATGGACCCTTTTGATGATTTTCTTTTAAATACACGAACCTCTTAGAAAATTCCCTTGTATGTTGTTTCTCTGTGGACGTCTAATCCTCTCCTTGCTTGTGCACCCCTGTGAAGATGGAGAGCAGATGATGTGACCCTCTTGGTACACTAAGTACCGCTATTTCAAAGACCTCTATTTTTATCAAGACCTTCACTTTTCATGCCGTTTCTAAGTCTTTGCATCTGCTTCACTGCTCTGCTTTTTCTATTGAGTCTAAAGAATCCTGCTCCCATGGGCCTGACCAGAGGATCAGGTACTGAATGTGTCACCTCACACGCCTGTGCTTAGCTGCCATTCATGCATCTCACCACCACACCATCATAGCTGCCTTTCAGCAACTGTAAAAATGTTTTGTTTGAGTTGGTGCATTATTCCCTAGCATTTATTTGAGGTCGGAATAAATTAAAACCTTTTGAAATCATATGGCTTCCCTACACAACAATGGGCACACACACATACACACACACACACACAGAGTTTATAATTGTGATAATTCATTAGTAACTACTAAAGAACATCACCACTATGTTTTGGAGCTACTTGAGACTGATGGCTGTTTATTACACATTAAAAGAAGCACACAGGCACACACACACACCACAGGCACACACACACAGGCACACACACACACACACAGAGTGCAAGAAGAATGAAAAGAACACATTTTTAATGATTGATTGAATAGTATTTCTTTTCAAATATAAACAGCTCCTAATCGAGCCATCAGATCTCATCAGTGATAAGCTTTTAATGTTTCTACCTTGCGGATTGTCTGGGTGGTGCCTGTCTGAAGTCTGCAAACTGTCATTAGCTAAGTAAAATTGGGATAATTATGCTGTGGTAATGGGACCAAAATTGGTAAGATAACTGAATGAAATCTAAGATTCCTTTGATCATTATTAGTCTACCATACTGATTCTTGAACTTATGGTTCAATCTAAAGTGTTGTCTAGAGTCTCATTTTAACTCTTTGTTTTCATTAAAGCATTCTGCCATTTGCTGAATGGCAGAATTTTAATTCCCTTTCCATATGTATCCTTATGTCTTTAGAGACTCTACCACTTTTGAAAATAAATTCTTTTTTCCTAATGTGTGTGTTCACTTGCATGCATGTGTGTGCACGTGCATGCATGTGTATGCACATGTGTGAGTGCGTCTGAGCATGTGTCTGCATACATGTGTGAGCACTCACGTGTGCAGGGGTCCTCAGAGTCCACAAGAGGGCACTAAATTCCCTAGAGCTGGAGTACAGGCCGTTGTAGGCTGCTCAAGCTTGCTGGGAACTGAATTCACTCTTCTGGAAGATCAGGAACTGAGCCATCTTTCCGGTCTGTTTCTATCACTTTTTTTTATTTAATTAAAAGACATGTGTACCTGTGTGGTTGAGTGTACCTATGTGCAGGATCTCACAGAGGTCAGAAGAGGAGCTGGATCTGCCGGAACTGGAGTTACAGACAGTTGTGAACCTCCACGTGGGTGCAAGGTATCAAACTCAGGTTCTCTGAACAGCGCCCCGTGCTCCCAACCATTGAGCCATTCATTCATTGCTCCAGCTCCAGCTCCAGCTTCTCACCTGAAAAAAAAACCTGTGGAGAAAAATTTCATGAAATCCTCCTTTCCATATTTGCACTCTTGATTTGTCAATTAAATATTTCTTTACCTTTCTTTGGGAGCTTTCGGATTATCTCCAGCCATTAACAACTAATCAAACGTACCTCTAATTCCAAACAAAAATTAGTAAACAGTTCAATACCACCAAGATGAGAGACATTTACCTCCTCGAAGGTTCCATGACTTTGGATGTGCCCACTTTATTAGTTTTTCCTATAACCCAGTTACAGATCACTGAAATATAACTCAATGTGCAAGCACTGTCGGGATTTCATGAATATTTAGTGCCTGTTTCTAAGTCTGTGAAGTCTCATAAATCAACCCTGCTCTCCTCCATGTCACATGGCTGTGACTTTGGTACTATCTCTTTGGAATTATAAAGGTTGAGTTTCACACAGTTTTCATATAAAACAGAAGAGGGAAATATTGACACAAGCTCTTCTTCTACTGCAATTACTATGTCATTTATAGGCCAGTATGGAGAATGATCAAAAAGCTATTTTTAATTTCATGAAATAGAACTCAAAATATTATCACGTGCTTACTGCCCAAAACCTCCCTGGCTGGGTTTTCTTGTTTAGAACTCAAAGCTGTACACATGGACCGCAGAGATTTTATTGGGGTGTTCCGCTCTAGACCAGCAATTTTCAGTGCAGTGAGCATTACTCTTTCTTGAAACACAGATTTCCAGAGCAACCATAAACTTCTTTTTCACTCAATAGCATTCAAGCAATGCTTCTCAGTCTGGGCTGTGCATTCAACTCCTCTGGGGAGTTTTGAAAAGCTACCTCAGTTTGAACCACAGAGATTTTGGTGTGTTTGCTCTGGGTCGCTTTGACAATAACCTGGTCTAACAGCAAGTGGGTTAATATTCCTAGACCAGAAATGTCATTCTGCATTTCTAATAATGAATATAGATTTTATGTCCAGCTTGCAATCTTTCCTAATCATCTTCAGATATTTATATTTTCAAGTTTATAAAACTTTGCTTATCTCCTAGGAGAAGCAGCAACTGACATATCCAAGCAAGCACTGGTGTGGAGAGGTGATGAAGCCTGCCCAGCTCAGTAGGAGAGGTTCCTTGAAGTTCTAGGAAATCTTCTCGCCATAGGAGACCCAAAGAGAGAGAGCATAGGAACACCAGAGTGCAGAAGCCCATGTTCCTGTTTGTGTCTAGGACAACTGAGCAAAGGTCTCTCTGAGCTGGAGTCCGCTCCTCAGCCATGTCCTAACAGCAAGGCTGTTTGAGTCTTTGAATACTGACGAGAGGCAGCACACAGGAAAGGACTGAATATTCTAATACTGACGATAAGGCAGTACACAGGAAAGGAAATGTCAGGCATGGGGGCAGGAAGTCTTTTTCCCAGGATCTCAAAGCTAGGATGCTGTAGACTCGAACCCAGGCTGTCCCCAGTGCTCCAGGTCCACCTGTGGCATCCGTCACTTTGACTAGTGAGATTGCAGTGTGAAGTGACTGTCACAAATGAGCAACGTGCAGGCAGACTGCATCTACCCTCATGTAAGCTATACAAGCATGCATAACTTGAAATCTTTCTCAGTTTTAATGATCCCATATGTAAAATGGGCTAACAATAATGTCTGCTTCTGGAGGTTGTTGTAAGGTTTTCAATAGTCACTCTGGCGTCTGGATCATATAAGCTTTCCCAGCCCACAGTGCCACATGAGATTCCTGACACGAAGCGATGGAAGACTCAGCTCTCATCTCCATACTGTCCTTTTTAGTGTGCTGGGAAACCTCATTTGTCACCCACCCTCCTCAGTCTCCAGTTATCCTCCATGCAAATTCAGATGCTATATTACGTGATGGCAACGGGTTCTTCTCACTCTAATATTGTGTGATTCTGGATATTACAAAATAGCAACAAGGGTATATTTATATATGTAAACTGTACATATACTGAGAACTGCAATTCTCACCCACCCGTTCATCTTTTTAGTTCCAACAATTTCTTCTTTATTCTGGGCTCATCTGTCAAAATGTAGAAGTAGAGTACTGTGATTTCTAACTTTTTAAGGGGTCTATTAATCTCTCTCTCTGTTAACAACCATTTGCTCGAAGTACAGCGTCTCCTGTGCCTGACGATCTTCCACTAGCACGTTAGTTCATTTTCTACCACTGTGGGGAAACACCTGAAGCTGAGTCTTTTATAAACCAAACTCGGCAATTTAGTTTACTGTTTTAGATGCTAAAAATTCAAATGGCGTGGTGCTAATTCAAGCAAGCCTTCCCGTAGAGCATTACGGCTAGACAGCATCCTCATGATGGGGATGTCTGAAAGAAGGCAACAGCACATGGCAGAATCATAAGCCATAGGAGGAAGGGACTCCGAGCTGGGGATTGGATCCAGGGCCTCTCACATGGCGCATGCGCATTCTACAACGCTGAACTAGAGCCCGATTCAGCCTTGCTCTTTCTGTCTGCCTACTTAAACTTTCCTTGGCATGTGTTCATGCGTGTGATGTTCACACATTTGCACAGATTTAAAGATTTGCACATGATTGCACACATATGGGTGTGTCACGAAGGCCCAAGGCTTAGTTGAGAGTCTTCCTTGGTTGATCACCCGCCTTATTCATCATTTCAGAGCCTTTCAGCTGAACCTGGAGCGCACGATGCGGTGTAACTATTCAAATTTATCCGAGCATCTCCTGCCACTGCATCCTGAGGGCGGGGATTACAAGTGGGTGCGGGACATTTATGTGAGCACTGGGAGTTGAAACTCTGCTTCTCAAACTTAAGCAGCAAATATTTTATCCTATAAGCTATTTCTTCTAGCACCCCTAGTCTTTCTCTTATTAAAACACATGTATGCATATATGTATGTATGTATGCATGCATGCATGTATGTACGCATGCATGCATGTATACATGTGTGTATGCATGTGTGTATGTATGCATGCATGCATGTATGTATGTATGTCAGAGGACAACCTAGGTGTTGTGAAATATTGACTTAATATGTGTTACATTCGTTTATGCTATGGAAAATTTGTTTAATGATGCAAAGATTGCTGCATTCTTTTATGTTGCATTTATTACCGCTGTAAAGTTATTATTACTTTGCCTACCCAAAACACCTGACTGGTCTAATAAGCTGAACAGCCAATAAGAAAAGGTGAGGATAGGTGAGGATGCCAGGCAGAGAAAATAAATAGGAGGACAAAGCTATTCAATGAACGAGCTGTCCTCTGACACAGTCTCCTGCGGCATTTACAACCACAGTACTCATGGAGACCCTGCTCCCCAGATCCTCTGCACCCTGGGACTGCATCATGGCCGATGGGGCTGGGGACCCACACTACCAGTTGCAGTTGGGAGAGTGGGCCCTGTACCCAGCCTGGCCAGCACAGTAGAGCTGGTCTGGGTTGTGTGGGTGGGGGTGAGAACAGGAGACCTGACCTCACCCCTGCTGCCCGCGGCATTGGGTGATCTAGCCCCGCAGTACTGGAGAGCTCTCCCTGGTAGTGGTGATGAGCTGGCAGGCTGACCAACCCACCTCCCACACAGGCCCAGAACCAAGACTATGAGTTGATCCGCCCCAACATCCACCAAATCTATGATCTGTTGGGGCATGTGGAGGGGCCAGTCCTGCAGATGCAAAGATGCAGGATCTCCACGATGCAGGACAACAGGATATCCAAGAGGAATTTCAGTTAGGGCCCAGTATTCACACTGTAGTAGAAGCCAGAGGCCTCGAACCAGATCCATGACTCATTGCAATGAACACTTACAAGTAAAGATGTACGGACTAAACGGTCTGCTGTGTGACTCACTGGGCTTCCAGGATGAAAAAAGTGGGTGGGGGATTGCAAGGCAGAGGGCAGAAACAGAGGGATGGGGAGATGAATGGGATCAGGACACATGATGTGAAATCCATGAAGGATCAATAAAAGATTAGAAAAATGCAATCTTATGGCAACTTGAGAAGGAGAAAAGTGGTCTGAGGTTGGGAGGGTGGGATGTCTTTGGTGAGGCTGCCAATCTCACCACCAGGTTTGGCAAGCTCAGAAAAGACTCGGTGGTACTAGGTGACTGATTCTGATAGCTGGGGAAGGTGTGAGATCAGCTATTTAAAGACATCGCACCTCAGAACACTCCACCTCAAGGAATGACATCAAGGATCTGATTCCATCTCATTGATCAAAGTGTTCCTCAGAGGCATGGAGCAAATCCATCTCAGAAAATAAAACTTTGAGGACAGGGAACTGAGCATGCTCTCACAGAATGGGCCACCATGATGTTAAGGACAAACAAGAAGAAGCCCGTGGTTCAGGAAGCAGGTGAGAGTAGGCACAAAAGCAGCCCATGTTGTATCTGATGCTGGTTATTCCATGGTTATTCCATGACCCAAGGTCAGCGGTGTCTCCAAATTCTAGGCCCGCTACTCTACCAAGCAGCAGGTGTGCATTTATCAACTCACACTGTTCCTCCCCTATAATAATCACTTCGGTCTCAAACTTGGGTGTGCAAGGAATCACTTGGTGTGGGCATCCTTAATATTCCAGTTTGGCTCAAGGGTACACAAAATGGGTATATGACAAGACACCTCAGCACTACCTGGGTATTGTATGAGCTGCGGGCCTCTTCCCACAGCCCGGCTCCTGGCCTCTTGGCTAGCTTTAAACCTGAAATAACAACATACAAACTGTATTCATTTAAACACTGCTTGGCCCACTAGCTCTAGCCTCGTAAGGGCTAATTCTCATATTTTGCCTAACCCATTTTTAGTAATCTATGTAGCACCAGTCTTACCGGGAAAGATTCAGCATGTCTAACCTGGTGGCTTGCTTCATCGCGTCTGCCCGGGAGAGGGGAGCATGGCGTCTGAGCTCACTTCCTCTTCCTCCCAGCATACTGTTCTGTTTACTCCTCCCACCTATGTTTTAACCTATGAGGGCCAAGCAGTTTCTTTATTTTTTAACCAGTGACCTTCCTCCATCACCTGGGAGTTTGTAGAAATGCAGAAGTGTTGGCTTCCGACCTGAAATAGAATCTTTGCATTTTATTTATTTTTATTTGTGCAGTCTTGAGAATTGAACCCAGAGACTCAAGTATGTCAGGCAAGAGCTCTAAGACTGAGCTGCA
>NC_022009.1:79909706-79914943 GCF_000317375.1 Microtus ochrogaster
TTGATTTCTTACTGCAGACTAATACTTTTTGTGAAATGAAGTAAGTAAAAACAAATTATTAAAAGAAGATACTCTTTTGAAAGAGTTAAAAATATATTGCCATTCAGTGAGGTGATAAGAAATCATCTTTGCCAAGTTACCTTAGACTCCTTGCTAGTTTTGAAATCCTCAGGCTTATAATGGACGTCCGCTGAGATCAGAGAGCCATGGATGGTACCAGTTGGTGAGCAAGACAGTGAACAGTTCTTGTCTTGAAAAGAAAGTCTGACTTTTTCATTTTTATAAGTTTGAAATACTTTAGCAAAAACAGACATTTCCCAACTTCTGCAGCATTATAGTGAAAACACACACAGCACTTTGTTTAAAGACAATATTTTTCTTTATGATGCATTATAAGATT
Source organism: Microtus ochrogaster (assembly GCF_000317375.1). Classification (NCBI taxonomy): domain Eukaryota; kingdom Metazoa; phylum Chordata; class Mammalia; order Rodentia; family Cricetidae; genus Microtus; species Microtus ochrogaster. The sequence goes on from NC_022009.1 coordinate 79,910,107, forward strand.
GAGCTGTAAATTATAACTTTTCTGCTTCATTTCCACCCTCCCCTCTCCTCCGGCCCTCCCCTTAGCTCAGACTATTTCTTAGAGTGCTGGGTCGGGCTAGCTTCAGGAAGCTCCTGCCGTTCTCGCCAGAGTTGAAATGCAGGTGGATATTAGGTCTCCCCCGCACTTAACATTAGTGGGAGCAAGTTGTTCTGAGCTTTCCCCAATAGCAGCTGCTGATGAAAAGGAGACCTGGAAAACCTATGGGGAGTGAGCAAGTGACTCAGGAGAACTGGGGAGATGATGACAGGGGACTGTGCTTTTGTGCTCAAAGGCACCACGGATTTATGACTTGAGGGATAGAATCATTGTCCAAGTAGAAACAACCCCAAACACCCGTGAGTAAAGAAATGCACAGAAGATTGTTGGCTGTAAGAATGCACGAGGCTTTACAATTTTCAACACTACTGGGTATGGGAGCTGTGCACAGGGGCCACACACTTGTCTGGAGGTCAGAGGACAACTTGAACAAGCCAGTTCTCTCTGTTCACTGTGTGGGTTCCAGGGGTCAAGCTTGGTCCATTAGGCATGGCCACAAGCACCTTTACCCACTGAGCCGCCTCAGTGGCCCTGGCTTTAAGGTTTTTTTTTCCCCATTTCTTTATCAAATTAGAAATTCTACTATAAATGCCAAGTGATAAAATAGGTATATATGCTACATATGTGCATGATTTTGTTTTTATGTATTATTTGTATATATGTGGGTTTGCACAAGTATGTATATCTAGGGCATATATACAGATAGAACATGTAGATACACCCAGATGTAATCTTTGAAATAGGCAAATAAATCCATTCCTCTTTGAAAGGTTTGTTTCATAGTTTAATCCTGTAGCTTTGAAACAGGAAACCTCACTCATCTGGCAGAGACAGAGGTTTAAGGAAAAATGACAAAGGTATTTCAGTGTCCCCAGAGTTTACCCTTAACCCTGATCTTGTAGGAATTCCTCCTATATTTAAAACATGTTTACTATGCCACATGGGACTCTCTGCAAGCTGACATGGAATGTACACTCATAGAGTCTAATGATAAACTTGATAGGGATCCCTGGGAAACACTTCCCTCCTGATAGTGTCTTTGGAACATCATGGTTTCTAGATAAAGCTCATATGTTTCCTGTGTTTTGGCAGCGTCGCTCATTATAAACAAGGCTCAAATAATTTATTCCACCTTTAAAAGAACCCCACTTCTTTGCATTTGCATCTGAAGGCTGCCTAGTATATGGGACACAATGGTGTGCCAATCATTGACTCCTTAAACACTGGGTGCGTCCACCCAGGAGCAAGCCGTCTCAAGGATGTTTGGAAGTGCAGTCAGCTTAAATTCACAGCAACCACTGTACGGCAGGTGGATTTACCTCACTTTCAGTGATCAGAGTCAGTCTTCAGAATTACGTTGGTGGGCTGCAGGGTGAGAAGCTGGTCGCGGTGTCCATCTTAGGACTATCCTGTGTAGGATGTGATTTGCTCATCCTCATAACCTCAGTGTATGGCATGAAACAGCGCCCAGTGAAGGCTGGTGACTGAGCAAATGAACTGGGCTTCTGGATCATGGTTCATATTTAGCCATCTGACCAAACAAAGGCAACTCGGAAGAGCTCGAGACTATCCTCCACGTAGAAATGAGATCTTCTCATCATGGCAATGCCGAGGGAGGTTTTGTATTGATTTCCTATCTGATTCACTTTGTGTTGCCTTTCCAGCCTTCCTCTGTACTCCAACATTGCCACATCACTGGGAAGCCCGTAAAAGCAACCCACACTCTCACCCTTAAGTCTTTGGGCATGCTTACGCAGCTATCAAGTAAAGTTTTTATCCTTCAAAACTGGACCTTCGTCTCTGCCCCTCTGCAGGGACACTGCATTATTGCTACGGCAATCTCCCATGTATTCTTTTAAAGCGTCAGTTCCTTGAACTTCATGTCCAGGAAATGTGTGATGGAGAACAAACACACATTTTGCAATTAGACTAAAACTAAGTTAGGCCCTTGCTTGAGCACTTTCTGAACAAGGTCGCTAAGCTCTGTTATTTTACTTGCTGACAGTCAGCTTTGCTAGTCTAGAAATGAGGGCAGTGAAGTCTTCCTCCTGGGGAGGAACTTGTGAAGATCAGGTTAGGTAGCACATGTAAACGTTTGACACTTAATTGGTACCTGGTAAATAAAAGGCCGCCGAGTAGGCACTCACTCAACTTTGGAAGAGCAGGCAGGGCTCTTTACCACGGAACTATGCTTGACATATATTTAAGATTGTCAGGGATCCTTACAAAAGAGAAGGTCGTACAACAGATCTAGGATGGTGGGTTTGGAACCAGCAGCTGAGGATGCTGCGTGTGATGGAGCATTGTCGAGCCGGGGCCTGAAAACGCAATCAGTACAAATCTTGATTTAAGGCACCATTCTTAGAATTAAATCTAGTTTAGGGTTATACATATGGAAGGGAAGCATTAAGCCAGCCTCCTCCGGAATCACACCCATTCATTATGAAGAATGATCACCAAGCAATATACTCGTCTTCCATGTTCCCTTAAGTGTCTGTGGCAGAGTCAAACTGAAGGATGATGGGCGTGACGGTAGTGCACTGGAGCCCGGAGCTTGCCAGAGTACCGCCCTCCAGATGAGGTTATTCTGGAAAGACTTAATTTAAGCTTTCCACTTAGCATTTCATGTGACTTGTTTTGTACAATGACAAAGCTGCAGGTGTTAACACAATCTAAGAGTTTAAAAATGTGCCTGTGGTATATTTAAAGTGACCAAAAATAACTTTTTAAAAAAAGATTCAAAAAATAAACTGTTGACATAAGTCACCAAAATACTCCTGCTTAAGAAGTAAGACTGTAGCTTTCTGCCGTACTTTCTCGGTCAAAGACTCCCAATGACCTCACCCCAGTTTTCCCTGCAGTCTGCCCCGTGTCCAGCTTCCTTTAGAACCTACACGCTTCGTTCTAGGGCGAGTCTTTTCTCGGCTTCACTTTTAATGTCTTGCCCAATGTCATATTTTAGGGTAGTAGTTTGCCTTTCTGCACCCTTTTATTCCAGTTAAACCCAAAGTTCGTAACCCAGCCTGCGGGCAGACGTGGGGCACATCTCCTGAGATAAGGCTAACCCAGACAGGCCGGACTGGAGCGGATGTGGAGCAAACTGACCTGGTCTTTCGCAAAACAGAAGTGAGTTTCCCATCAAAGGCGATGGTAGAACAGTTGGAGACACTGGCTGGTTTCTAAAAACTGGAAGAAAAGCACATCCAGTGATACCGTGGTTATGGAGAGGGGCACGCATCCAGTGGCTGAGGGGCTGAACCTTCCCGGTATCGTCCTAGAGACAGGCAGAGGGTGAAATGGAAAGGCAATTTTGGATGGTTCCAAAAGTCTAGGACTTAACTGTTCCTCCAGCCCAGATCCTCTTCCTCCAACTCCTCTTCTTCGTGTGACTTGAAGAAGAGTCTTGAGAGAGATCTCTTAAGTGAGAAGCTGATACATGGTGAAGCAAAGGGCTGTCATCTGGGTGGTGAACAGCTGATCTCCTGTACAACAACTGCGTGGAAAAGATGAATCTGAGATCCTGTGACTAGGGCAGTACAGTCCGGAAGCCGAATGAGAAGAATGTTACGCTTAAACTTCCATCTTGAGCTTCCTGATTTTACTCTTTCAGTGTAAATCTACAGACATGTCTAGATCTGGATTTTTTTTTCTTGGAGCCGCACCTGAAACACCTTATAATTTCTTAGCAGAAATCATTTTTCTATAAAGTCTTTTGATTAGAAGAAACTAGACATGACATTTTCCGTCTCAGAAGGGAGAAGTACCTCCCTGAGGAAACATTATTCCCATAGAGTTAAACTCCTTTCTCCCTCATTCACTACCTGTTCTTGGGGAAAAACAAACCCAGCCAAGCTCAGCGAGTCCACCCTTTAAGTGTGGCAGCTCTTGTGTTTCCTGACGCATCTGTGGGCAGTGAAACACAATCAGAAGGCTCTATAGCGGGTATTCCTTCACAGAGAAAATCTCACCCTCTCAGTTGCCTCCACAAGGTCAGCCAAAGGTTAAACACTGATCTTAATGATGCTGAGTCATCAACAAGAGAATAAAAGCTTGAGAAATCAGCTTTTGACAAGACTCTGTCCCTCCTCCAGAGGACTCTGCCTACCAACTCCCTGGGATGCAGGTCAGGAGAAATACTATGTCCATTACATGATGTAAAGATGTTTCTTTGCAGAGACTGGCGGTAGGGGTTGATTTTTAATCTTGCACATGGTGACCATACGGACTATTCTCTTCATCTTAATCAAATGTCATTCCACTGAAGTGCTGTGTGCACTTGTGCTCCTTAGAATTTGCAGCCCCAGTAGTTTTAAGTCAGTGCCATCATTCTTTTCATCTTTGAGCATGAAGCATCGGTATCTATCTTTTATATTTACCACGATGACTATGACACATTTTATAGCTGGCTATTCTTTCATCCAAGGTGTACACCTTTGCCAGTGATTTGTTCAAATATGGTCAGGTCAAACAGACAAGAGATTTGGATTAAGAAATTTGGAAGCCTTAGATTATGACAATACTTTTAAGATCCTTTGCAAAAGGAAATACACTAAAAGTTGGCAGAAAACGCCTGTCACAAACAACACAGGCAGCAAATCACATGGCTGTGTTACAGAGCATACCCGATTGTATGACTGTATTATAGGGCATTCTAGATCCTATGGCTGTGTTATAGAGCATTCTAGATACTATGGCTGTGTTATAGAGCATTCTAGATCCTATGGCTGTGTTGTTATAGAGCATTCTAGATCCTATGGCT
>NC_022009.1:79915267-79934892 GCF_000317375.1 Microtus ochrogaster
ATCCTATGGCTGTGTTATAGAGCATTCTAGATCCTATGGCTGTATTATAGAGCATTCTAGATCCTATGGCTGTGTTATAGAGTACACCCAATCACATGTCTACATTACAGAGTGTAGCAGATCACAAGGCTTGGTTATAGAGTGTATAGATGTTCTAGTGGGGATTTTTCCATTATGGACATTAGTTCCTCGCACTTATATACGGTGTTTCACACTTTCTCAGGAGGTTAACATGTTTTTACTTCTTATTTACATTAAATTAATAAACAGCTATTGGATGTTTGAAAATATAAACAAACTTGAATGAGTAAAATTAGTCATTCAAACTCCCTGGACTCATTTTTACATATTTTTGACAAATTTGATTTTATATGCAATATCACATTCTGCTCTTACATTTAATAAGAGTTTTCTCTAGTCTTAAGACACCTACAATACTTTTTAAAAACCAAAAGAGTATTTCTTTCTTTCCTATTCTCATGAAATGCATAATTCATGGTAGTTGTAGACATTCCAAATACTCCCTAAGTGTGTACAGCAATCGTAGCCCAACACAGAGAAATAACTGCAGGAAAACTCAGTGAATCTCCATCCAGAATTTGGCCCATGGCTCTTAAACTAAAGTTGTGTGCATGAACACAAATAAATATATATGTAAACACGCAATGTTGGCGTCACACCATGTTATATGCAGTGTTGGCATTTTGCCTTTTTCACATAATGCAGTTTAACATCTCACTGTGGTTTACATCCCTGACTTTGCTCCCTTGAAAAGTTGCATAGGGTACCGTATCAGTCTTATAGAATCATAGTAGCCACATAGCATTACACTGAGTGTTCTGGTGTGGTTAAACTTTTCTACGAGTGCATTCCTCCATTAATAAAGACTGGCTTTAATATCTTACTTTTTCATGTGCATGGCTGTTTTGCTTGCGTGTGTGTTTGTGCGCTATGTGGAGGCCAGAAGAGGACACCTGATACCCCAGGGCTGGACTATACATGGGTATGAGCTGTCATACAGGTAATCAAACTTGGGTTCTCTGGATGAGCCACCAGTGTTTTAAGCCCTGAGCCGTCTTGCCATGGCCTGTACTAGATTTTCATGCTACGCATCACACAAAGCTCAACACTGGGATGAACAGCTCCAGTCTTCTGACAAATATTACACAATTTCTGCGACTGTTGCCCAGCCATTTTGTAGTTCCTTTAAAATTCTGGCATTTATTTATCTCTGTCACTTTTTTCACCCAGAGTATCTTTAAAGTCTTTTAGAATTTAAATTCGTGATTCTGTCATCACCAGTGACACACTTTTCTAAGGTGTAGCTTACGTTTAAGGAAGATAACTGATGAAGAGAGCTGATGTCTGTCTGGGTAAGAGTTTCTCCCAGGTAAAGTTCATGGTGCCTTCCTGCTTCATCTTGGTCAGAGTCTTCAGAGAATGTGCGACATTAACATGTGCTTCACAGAGAAGTAGGAGATGGGTCTCCAAGATCTACACTGAGGACCTGCAGTGACGTGACACTAGTGTGAGCAGTGACACTAGTGTGAGCAGTGGCACACCTAGTGTGAGCAGAAGTGACACCTAAAGTGAGGAGAAGTGACAGTAGTGTGAGCAGTAACACTAGTGTGAACAGTGACATTACTGTGAGCAATGACACTAGCATAAGCAGTGACACTAGTGTGAGCAGTGGTACACTTAGTGTGAGCAGATGCGACACCTAAAGTGAGCAGAAGTGACACTAGTGTGAGCAGTGACACTAGCATAAGCAGAAGTGACATACCTAGTGTGAGCAGAAGTGACACTAGTGTGAGCAGTGACACTAGCATAAGCAGAAGTGACACACCTAGTGTGAGCAGTGACACTAGCATGAGCAGAAGTGACATTCCTAGTGTGAGCAGTTACACACCTAGTGTGAACAGTGACACACCTAGTGTGAGCAGTGACACTAGCATGAGCAGAAGTGACACACCTAGTGTGAGCAATGACACACCTAGTGTGAACAGTGACACACCTAGTGTGAGCAGTGACATCTAGTGTGAGCAGTGACACACCTAGTGTGAGCAGAAGTGACCTAATGTGAGTGTAACTTAGAATCAGGTCTGAGGTGAAGCTGCTCGATGTCATCTGTGACATCCATGCCTTCAGAGTGAGCATTTTATGGAACCTTTGCTTGGGAAATTGCTTTTCACCCCAGTTCAATGCTAATGTGCTTGTAGGCAGACAGAATGTGGCGACATTATTTCCACCCTAGCAGCATATGCACGCTGTCCCATTAGGAGTAATATTTTCACGCTGTTGAACAGCAGCAAGTGATAACGTTAGCGGGCAGGAATCAGAATTCTGACAGCTCGGCTCACCGTTCACATTGTTGCTTCTGGGAGGCGAGAGACGTACAATGAACAGAATACCCCAGAAAAATGATTACTAACTAATGTCAACTCAGGTACCACGCTGAAGCAGGAAGACTTGTCTGAAGAGGAAAATGAACTGATTTTCTGACATCCTGTATCCTTGTCCTCTTATCTCACAGGGCACAGAGAAGGGGTTGAGTTATGCACAGTTTCTTGCCTCCCCAGGAAAAGAAGAAAGTTCTCAAGCATGAATTTTTTCGGTTTCTGGTCCAGCACCTGATCTTCAGCCAGCTTCTGCTCTGTGTTCATCATTTTATCATCAGCTGTGAAAGAAGAAAAATCTCCAGTCCGGCTAACTGCTTCCTTTGACTCTGGGGATTGTTTTACTTTGTCACCTGACAGGTTGCCTTTTCCAAGAGGGCTTACACAAGAAGACAAAGCCTGAAGAAAAGGTTTGAATGGCTATTTTTCCCCCAAATCTCTCATGGATGTTACAGTAATACCACTTTTCATGATGCAGAGGAGAGAAATTAATGATAAGGTACCAGGAATTCTTTAGGGTGTGAAGGTTATGACGTCACTCTCCAATGGACCATTGGTTGGGAAGGACCCTTTGCGCTGTTTTTCCCTGTGCAGAGGTGACCAGTTTCACACATTTCAGACTCCGTGGACACTAACCTTTGTCAGTTGTTATGGCAGCTGCAACAGCTTCTTCCTTTTGTTCCTCCTTTTCTTCCTCCTTGTCCTCCTTTCTCCTTTTCTCCTTCCTCTCCTCCATCTTCATCTTCAGGTCTCTATAGATTTAGTTTACTTTTAATTGTATGTCTCTCTCTCTCTCCCTCTCTCCCTCACCCCCTCTCTCTTTCTCTCTCTGTGTGTGTAGCTATATGTGCATATATGTGCAGACTTCTGAAGACGATATTGGATGCCGTGCAGCTGTAGTGACAGGCCAGCTGATGTAAATGGTACGAACTTAACTTGTGTCCTCTGCTAGAGCAGCGAGTACTCTTAACTGTGGAGCCATTTCTGCAGCCTGAACAAGTAGGCTTTGCTTTGAAATTTTTTGTTTTGAGACAGGATCTCTCTATGTGGCCCTGTCTAGTCTGAAATTTGCCATGTTGACTAGGCTGGCCCTAAACTAACAGAGATATGTTTGCCTCTGCCTCTGTTATGTGCCATCTCTTCTGGCTGGTTTTGTTTGTTTCTTCAAGATCTTGTACTTTGCATTACAGAAGCTTCTCAGTTTCAAAAGGTCCCATTTATTCAATGTTGCTCTTATTGTCTGTGCTACTGGGGTCTATGTAGAAAGTGCTCTCCTGTGCCCATGTGTTGCAGACTACTTCCCACTTTCTCTTCTATCAGGCTCAGTGTGGTCAGATTTATATTGAGGTCTTTAATCCATTTGGACATGAGTTTTGTTCATGGTGACAGATACGGATCTATTTTCATTCTTCTACAGGTTGACATCCAGTTATGCCAGCACCATTTGTTAAAGACATTTTCTTTCTTCCATTGTATAATTTTAGCTCCTTTGTTGAAAATCAGGTGGTCATAGGTTTGTGTATTTATAACCGGATGTTCGATTTGATTCCATTGGTCAACATCTCTGTTTTTGTGCCAACACCAAGATGTTTTCATTACTGTAGCTCTGTAATAGAGTTTGAAGTCAGGGATGATAATGCCTTCGGAAGTACTTCATTTGTATAGGATTGTTTTGGCTATCCTGGGTTTTTTGGTTTTCCATTTAAAGTTGATTATTGTTTACTCAAGGTCTGTGAAGAATTTTGTTGGGATTTTGATGGGGATTGCATTGAATCTATAGATTGCTTTTGATAAAATTGCCATTTTTACCATGTTGATCCTCCCAATCCAAGAGCATGGGAGATCCTTCCATTTCTTCTTCAAAGAGTTAAAGTTCTTGTCATAGACACACACATGTGCCTGTATAGAAAAATTGCTCTGATGTAGCTTGCATATGATTTTAAAATATAATGGTTCTTTACTCTTTTAAAGAAAGTACACACCTAGGTCCTAGAGAAATGCTGGTTTAGATATGTTTGGCTCTTCTTCGCACGAAGATCAAAGAGACTTGTAAAAAACGTTAAAATTCCCTTGAGTCAAAGCATTCTCAACTGCTTGAGGTATTTGAAAATACTCTAAAGCAGAACATCCAGCTACCACATTTTTCGTAAAACACTCACAAACTTATTTTTTAAACAGTGTAAACAATAATGTGGCCTTCTTCTGATTAGTTACAGACTAAGCTTTAGCGGGAGATAAATGAAAGGAGTGTGCTTGCTACTCCACTGTTCCTGGTTGTCACTGGGTAAATGCGGAGCAAAGACAGCATTGCACAATTCATATTAAATGAGCTGCACATCTTCAATGCGTTGACAGTGGCCAGCCACTGAGCCCTGCTGATTGATGGGCCGTGAAAGGACAGATGTGTCCCAGGAGGGTATTTACCAATACAGATGCTCCCTCCTGGGTGATAAAACAGAGGAAATGGAAGGCATTTACACAGATGAAAAGAAAGAAAAACAAAAATTAAGTTTGTAACATCTCAGTTTTGATTGTCTTAGAATTTCCATTTTTAGATGAGTTTCTCACTTGTGAGAATTTATGAAAGGCAAATTATGACATCCAGTATTTTTTTTTCCTCCAGCTACCCACTTAGTTTCCCATTCTACCTTCTTCAGACAATCCCATTCCGTTAAAAATGTGCGCGTAGCCCCATGCTTACACAAGAATTCACTGAAGAAGCAGGCTTGGGACCTGGGGCTTCGGACTGCAAGTGTCTTCTTCTCTAATTGCTTCCTGCCTGCTCTCACAGCAAAAGTATGCTCAGCAAGGAGCTTGCCTTTGCAACTTGATGCAAGTTGGATTAATAGCACTAGAAGGTGGAAGAGAGAAATGTTCCAAAGGCAGATTATAAGATATGAAGGCCAAGACACAATAAAGATCAACACAAAGATATCAACACTCTCAAGCATTCACCGTATAAGGTTAATGCATTAAATTCATTTGTTCGGACAGTTTCATCATACACCCTCTATATGCTCAGTGCTCGGTGCTGATCGAGGTGCCCAGGTGTGTAATACCAAAAGGGGTACAGATCTTGGACATTGCGGAATTTGTATGTGGTGAAATGGAGGAAAGACATAATGGAGATCAGTGAAGCCCCAGCAAGACAGTGACATCATCATCAGATGGAGATGAGCATTGTGGGAATAAGCAGGGTAGGGAGGAAGGCGTGGCAGACTTGTGGGGTGTTGGCTCACAGTTCCAAGGAGGTGACTTCCATGTAGTAGGAAGTGTTAGGTGGCTATACCGCACTGGGAGACGAGTGTTACTGTAAACACAGTGATCACAGAGGGTCTGGGCAGCAGTGTCCCTCAGTGTTCAAGGAGCCCCAGGGAGCCAGGGAGACACAGGAAACTGTGGACAGAAAGTCAGAGCAGGAGGAAAAGGGAATCTCGCGTAGACTTTTGCTAAGACTCCGGCTGTAGTTTCCTGGATGATCTGAGAAGCAATCTGGCATGGGCTATGCGGGAAGACTAGCTAAGAGGTCATTGCCATAGGAGCTGGGAGGGAGCAATGGCCAAAGAGTGAAAATGGAGGTGGTGAGATGCGGTCAAGCTCTGGCTACACAGCAAAGGCAAAGCTAACGGTGTTGTTTGTAAGAGGACATGGCTCATGGGATCGCAGTTCTGAAACGAGTAGCTGAGGTTTGACGTCTTAGATGGGAGTTGTTAAGGGTTGCTGTACTCGGTTTCTCCTGACTTAGTGTAGTTTTGGGGGTAGCAGACTCAAAACCAAGAGTGAAGAAGGGAGATGTCTTTCCTTCTTCCTATCAGTTGGACACAAGCTAAAATTACCCAAAAAGAAGGAACCACACGAGTAGCTGCTTCCTTAAGACTAGCCTGTGGGCAAGTCTGTAGGATGTTTTCTTAATTAGTGACCAGGAGGGTCCAGACAATTATGGAAGACGCCATCCCTATACAGGTGTATAAGAAAGCAGGCTGAGTAAGTCATGGGAAGCAAGGCAGTATCAGCATCCCTCCTTAGCCTCTGCATCAGCTCCTGCCTCCAGGCTCCTGCTTGGCTTGAGTTCCTCTCCTGGCTTCCTTCAGTCATTAACTGTTACCTGGAAGGTTAAGATGAAATACATTCTTTTCCCTTCAAGTTGCTTTTGGTCATGGTGTTTTTACCACAGCAATAGAAACCAAATTAAGACAGAGGATATCTGAACAAGGCTCTAAGTCTGGAAGTTGTTCACATATGGGTTGTATCTCAGGTGACTGGATGGGTACGCCTATGGTTCCAATTCTTAGCCCAAGTGCTCGTGAGAACCGTATAAACGCTTCAATTACAGACACTTTGACAGAGAAAAGCCTGGGGTCTCCTGTCCCGTCTGCTCAGGTTGTGCTGTCACCCTCATCATGAGTGCATCTTCTGCCTTCTCTAGTGCCACACAGTGCACACCGGCAAACCTCCGGCTCCCCTGTGACTCAGTGACAAAGTTCCTGCAGATCCGAGGGTCTGACAGATAACGCCGACATCAGACCCAGCTCAGCGTAATAGCGAGTCCTTCTCCCCTCACGTTCTAACAAAGGTCACGTCTCCTCTTTTTCTCACTTGCTCCATACGTCTCTGAGCTCTTCCTACTAACCAAGCCTTCATTGTATGGTTCTGGACTTGTTTACTCTATGGTTTTGAATAGGGTTCATTCCCAACAAGACTTACGTTGAAGCGTGGTTCCCGGTGTGGCAGAGTTGGGCAGTGTTGCCTAGTGGGAGGTGCTTTGGTTACAGGGACAGGGCTTCCACAAATGGATTACACTTTTGAGTAACTTAGAATGACGTGACTGGCTTCGTTCCCAGAGTGGGTTATTGTTAATAAGCACCTCCACCCTTTGTGTTCTCTCTGACAGCTGCTGAGTGTGCCCCTTTGTCATCAGTCAGGAACTAGAGGCATCAGGCTATGACCAAAGAGGACAAGCCGAAGACAGGACCTTCCCAACCTCTGAATGGTTCGCAAAATCACTCTGTATTTTTTCCTCTGTAGATCATCTTGTCTCATGTATTCCATGTTAGTCACAGAAAACATGCCAAGATCATGCTCTCTATCCTGGGAAAGACAAGCCTCTCTGTGTTTTAACCAAAATCACTTTTCTCAAGAGCCAGCAGCAACACCTTTTAGATTTATTTGCCTTCAAATGGCCGTCCATTCTTAGCAAATGCTTCAAGTGACAAAGCAAATCTTGTGAAGCATGCACCTGCACGTGTGTTTTTCTGTGTGTGTGTGTGTGTGTGTGTGTGTGTGTGTGAATGTGTGTGTGTGTGTGCGTGTGTGTGTGTAGCGTGAATGTATGTGGAGGGTTGTTGAAGAAAAGATTTTCTAAATCAATACACATTTGTTCTCATTTGGATAAGGCCTACAACGTAGGCTGAAAATGTTTTATTTTTATTTGGTCATATTTGCATAAAGAGCAATATAAAATGCCAAGAAAATTTTGATCATATATCTTCACAATCTTTGTACTCATCTTTACCATCTGATTACTTATTCATGCTAATATAATTATTCTCAAGTTCTCTTTCCCTGCCATATAAATTTGGATCATTGGGTAATTTGATAGTTTTTAAATTTTAACACTTGTGGATAATGGCTGTGCTGCCCACACCCCTGAGCTGCGGAAACCCTGGATGAAGAGACATTTTCCCCTAGCCTAAATTCATGTCCCTGTCTTGGTCAACCTGAATCCAAATGGTCACACCAAAGTTAAACATGGCTCATCCCTAGCCAGGCCGCTGGTCAGTTGCCTGTGTTTCAAGGTCCAGCTGAGCGACTTCTCTGAAAGAACCACCTGCAACCTGTCCTAGAATACTCCAGGACAATGAGTTTCCCTCCCATTCCTCTGTAGCTGCCCAGTTCTCTTGGTCCTCATCCTCTGTGACTCACCTGACTGTTGACCTGGATTGTTGTGGTCATTGCCTCCCGCAGCATCCTTTCCTGTGGGTTGTCAGCTCCAGGGGTCGAGGATATGGTTGCCCACTCCAGGGTCGAGGTGATGGTTGCCCACTCAAGGGGTCAAGGATATGGTTGGTCTCCAAGGCAGGAGACTGAAGGTTGCTAGGCAAGTGAAGCTATTACAATCAAACATGGCTGAACTCAAAATGCACAGAACAGAAGCAAAGACACTTAGATATTTCACGGAACAATCCTGAGATGCCTCCCAGAAGTCTGACTGTCTGTCTTTCTTCCTTCCTCCCTCCCTCCCTCTCTTTCTCTTTCAAGACAGGGTTTTACTATGTATCCCTTGCTGTCCTGTAACTCTCTTTGTAGACCATGCTGGGCTTAACCCGAGATCCACCTGCATCCCAAGGGCTGGGATTAAGGTCATGTGCCACCACTGCCCCACAAGTTTTTAGTTTCAAAATCTCCCCACCCTATAAGTATCTTTGTTCCTAAACTTCCATCATGAACCTTTTCATTCTCTTGTAGGAAACCCTTCTCTCGCCCGAGATGGCATCTAGGATGGTGTTGAGGCTGTTTCCATCGCCTGAGCACCAATGCCTTGTGAACCTTGGTCCTGTAAGTCTGCCCGGCATTTGCTCTTCCCTGTCATGCAGCAATTCATGCTCGGTCATCCCCAAAAGACAACCGAAAATTCCCAGTCGGTGAGACTGACGTGCGCGTGGGGGGGGCGGGGAGCGCCTTGTTTCTGTGGAGTATCTGCACTGTCCGGAGCAGCTGAAGGTGTCCCTTTGTTATCCCAGCTCCTGCCCCTTCCCTTTCCCACTTTTACACGTATGTGTTGCTCCAGTTCTCAGTTTCGTGTTGATTTATTTCTGGTTTTAGCTTTACCTTGCCTTCTAAGTCAGCTGCCATTTATCCGTCTAGTTTTCTGCCTCGGAACTTGTGATGTTGTCATTTCCCCCACCCCACCTCGAGTCTTTTTGTTTTTGTGGATGTATGCTTTAAAGAAAAAGCTTCCTTGTTTCAGAAGTCAGGACAAATACATGTTCAGTACACTATATTTAACGCCAAGTTGTCCAAACAGTTAAATGTTGTTGTGATATTTCCTAATTTTATCATGAAATTGTAGAAAAATTAAAATTATGAAATATTGAAACTAATTCCCCAGAGTATTCTGGGTAGCATTAATATTTTGGCTAATTTGAATTTAAATCAGTTTGAGATAGGGGTAAAGAGGATTTCTATAATTCCATATGAAATACATTAAAATAGCACTTTCAATACAAGGATTTTAAAATATAGCATGCTATCCTATACTTTTTTAGCCTTTTCTGGATAAACAGTTGCTTCTTACTTTCAAAACTTCCAAGCCAGAAAAACAAGGAGAGAAGAATATTTCCCCCCAGTGAGCTTTTTCTTAACATTATGTTGTATCTTCTGTGTCCTATTTTTTTTAACTTTAGTCTTTGTTAGGCGATAAAGTACCTTAATTTTTAAAATTATGGATACATTTCATATTTAAAGACAACAGAATGAGCCTTTTTTATTAGAATTCAAAGGGTTAGGGAAAGCAGCTCTTTATGCTTGAGTGTTGGTGAACAAGTCTGAGCCGTGCTGGGCAGCAGAGAGCAGAGCGTGCCCACTTCACAGTACGCTTGAAATGCATGGTGCCTTTCTTTTTTATTGCAGAGCACTGCATACCCTTCAAATGTAGCTGCTGAGGCTTTTTCAAGAGCTTTGATTGATTACTAAGAAATTTTTTGTTTCAGAACAAGAGCTCAAACTCTCTCTCTCTCTTCTAAGATAAAAGGATAAATGAATCCCTAAGAGATACAGGGTTGATATTATTTCTTAATATTTCAAAAATGCACAGCAAGGTTGAGAAAATACTGAGGAAATATGTAGACCCAAACAGATACATTAATAATTGCTTCAACAATCTCTTTATTAAACAAATTTCCATTCATTGCATCACCTGCATTTTGTTGGTTTTGATTTTTTTTGTGGTCATTAATGATCTCTTTAAAAATTATATTGTACTTTTCAATTACTTGTTAGTTTGAGTTTGAATTGCCACGCTAAGGAAGTAATTGAATAGGAGATGAGCTGCCCTTCCCTTACATTCGCTGATTAGCTGCAAACCTGAAGGCTTTTGTTAGTCTCCTAATTGGTTCCCAGTGTGCACGGTTGGATGTACTGACCACCTTCTTCTGAGGACTCGCAGGAATATGCTTTCTTGAATGTGGCTTCTAGGAACACATTGCGATGGAAAGGATGTGTTTCTGCCACAAGTGAGAACGGGCCCGTAGTTGTCATGTGGATCACCCATTGACAACCCGTGTTACGTAACTGAAACACATCTGAGGATGTAACACACATGGGGTGGAGGCAGGGGGGGAAGGCACACAGAGAGAACCTTTTTCTTAGCACTGAGATGAAAGCTTAGAGGAACACAAACATGGCCTAGATACTTGCATTGAGTTGGGTCGGAAATGCAGTGTTTTTTCTTGAGAGGCCTTAGACGTCCAGGTTTTGATGAAGTTTCCTGGTGTGCGCTGGAACAACCTTTCAATCGACTAGAGAACAGCTGCTTTGCACACATTCTGCGGTTGCCTGATATAAAGATTATTATAGTAGAAGTTCGCTTATACCACATTTTAGACAGAACAAAACAGACGACATTTTCTTAGGAGCAAAGTCAGCTTGAGGGATGACTAGTGGAGATGCTGGCAGGATGATAAGGGTCAGTGTGTCATGCAAACGTGCCTAGGGATGGGGAACTTCCGGTATTTTTGCAGCAATAGTACCAAGTTCTTAAGACCTCCAGGTTTGAAGCGTGGAGGCCTGGGTGCAAATTAACAAACTCCCATGAGCACTGGTTGTGAGAATTTAGGCTGACAGGACATAGACGGGGGTCTAGCAACAGAGCTGAATATTGGTTATCAGTAGTGGCCTGACCTTTCTTCCCCATTTCTCTGCTGACCAGGCTATACCCTGAGCATACAGGAACCCCTGGCTGTGCAGATGGCAGGCTATAGCCCTGGACCCAGAGCTGGACTGGAAGAGAATGGACCTGGAGGGGGTAAATAGGACTTTCTCTAAATGGAAGTTGTGACCTGATTACTAGGAAACTGAAATTGCTTTGAAATTAAACTGAAAATGTGACCTGGTTACTGGTTACCAATAACACACGTTACAATTATGAAGGCTTGAAAATGTGACCTGGTTACTGGTTACCAATAACACACGTTAACAATTATGAAGGCTAAGCCTTCATGAATGGTTGCGGCTGTGGCCCGTAGAGAAGTGACATGTTTGATAATGCACTCAGTCCTTGCCCCCTTCTGTCATCTGTTCACTCAGGGTGAGTTGTTTTACCATACAATGCAATTTGTGCTCCAGCTGTAAATGGACATTGTCTCTCTGAATGTGAGTATGCTGTGCTGTGCATTCCCACGTGTTAGAGCTCAGAGGTTGATACTGAGCAGACTGCCCCTATCACCTTCCACTTTACTGTTTGAGGCAATATTTGAACTGGAAAGAGGCAGGGATTTGAACTCACTGAACTGGAAGTGTGCCAGTTTGACTATACTGATTGGGCACAAAACTTTCAGGATCTGTCTATTGCTGTAACCCTCAGCACCAGGCTTCCAGATTGTGTTGCCATGCCTGGAATTACACAGATTCTGGGGTGGTCTCTGTTTATGCAAGCAGCAGGCACTTTACCTGCTGAGCCATCTCTTCCCCACACCTGCCTCTTAAATTTTAATTAAATACAATTTTTTTCCATGTATCATGAGTCCAATCCAGGAAGGAAGGAAGCAGGCAACACTTTATGTGATATGGAAGATATTCAGGACACTTTCATGTTGAAAGGTTTGAGAAAGAAGTCCATGAAGCCATGTTTGTGGAAGGAAAGGGAAAACAGGAGGGAGGGGCAGGGTCATTGATTAGGTATTAGAGAGGGTGGAATCGGCGAATCAATAACTGTAAAACACTGGAACTATGCGTTATTGACCCCCCCCCCCGCCTCAGTTTTCTCCTGGTTGACAGTAGTGCATCTGTCACAAGGGCATTAGACTAGGGTTACACAGTGAGGAAAATGCTGGCTGATATGAAGGTGGTATTGGTGACACCATCCCCGTGTCCAAAATAATTCTTCTTGGTTCTAGTTGATGAGAATCACCAACACCTACAAAACTTTGGTAAGATGGAGCCCTTCAGTGAGTTGGAAGTTGGCTTCCCCACAAAAGTGTCCCTAAATTCAGGTTTAAGCTTGTACTTCAGCACAGATACCTTTAAGAGCAATGTGTGTAGGTGTAATTTAGACCACAGATACCTCACAAAGAGGAAGTAGCTCATGTCCTGAAAGGCCAAAGATCCACACCAAGTTAATTTCCTTGTTCCCCTTGGTCGTGATCTCTGCTCTCTTCCTATAAACATAATCTGTCTCAGACGATCCTCACGGGTCTTCTTGGCCTTGCTGCCCAGGAACACTGTTTTCAAGGCTCTTCCTAGCTCTTCCATGCTATTGCAAAGGACACAGAGATAACAAGTAATCAAGGTTACTGAAGATGAGTCTTCCTAGGACTTGCTGACTTTATGCTAAAGTGTTATGAGCTTCCTTATTTCGCTCATATTTCTCCATACTAAATCTTTTGCCTTCTGCATTCAAAACTATGCAGTTGGACTTTATGCTGCTACTTCAGCACCTTGATGAGGAGCGGGGCCCTGGAGCCAGGCTGCTGTGTCTGAATTAAGCTCCATTATTCATTCATTAGCTGTGGGGTTTGGGGCAGTAATTAACTTTACTCCATCTTCTTCGTGGTGACCATTATACGTACCCAAGTTGCAGGGTTGTTATAGAAATGAACTAGAATACTCTGTATACTAGCATTATCTCCGGTGTCAGTTATATAAGAAATCATTAATTAATATGACTATAATATTGTAATGATCAATTGTCATTGTCATTTTGAATGAATTTAGAGTTACCATGTAGGTGTATCTATGAGTTTGACTGCAGAAGGAAAACCCACCCAGTCCATGGCGGTGGCAGCCATGACTAACTACAGGAGCCAAGCAAGCAGCGCACCAGGGTCTACTCCTGTTGCTTCCTGGCTGTAGATATAATGTGACCAGCCATCTTCTGCTCCTGCTGCCATACCAGCCCTGCCATGATGGATTAAACCAGAATGCCAACCAGAGTAAACGTTTCTTCCCTTGACTCCCATCCAGCCAAGTGCTCTGTCACACTGACTAGTAAAGTTAACCCAGTAGGCAATAGAGAAATCGGTGCTGAGGAGAGGGGTTGTCGCCATGGTAAACCTGAACATGAGGTGCACAGGCCTTGGGAACGGGCGTGTGGAAGATCCAGCCCTGTAGACTAAAGAATTTTTAGTGCTTTAAGAAATAATAGATAAAAAGTAACAGGTGTCCTCTCAATTAAGGACTATTCTTCTCTCAGTGTTCAGAGACAAGGCTAATGCCCAGGCGAGACTTTTGGGAAAATATGTGGTTTCTGGATTTATATGCGCTGCCTCTTATGTGCCTTTAATTCTTAAGCTATTTTTTTTTTCTGCCTAGAAAGTAGATTTAGTGGCTGGAGCACCAACCATCTTGTGACAGGAGAAAGCACCGCAGAGATCATAAAACCTGCCCTTGAGCCCCCAATCAACACTAGCAGTTCTTAAGAACCTTCAGACCTAAGATTAAATTAGAACAATTTAGTTTGCCAGGCTATTGCTTATTTTATTTATTTTTGTTTACAACTTAGCATGCATTAACTCCTAGAGGCACTGAAAAGAGTTTTCTTAGAAATGACACTTCAAATTCAGGCATCCTTAAATTGGTATGAGTTTATTCATATGTCAAGCAACATCTCCAATTCAAAAATGAATGGTGAGTTCAACTTGAGCATCACAAGAAAATGTAACATTAGATAGGACATAATACAAATGACATTCATTGCTTCAGTGTTCTTCCTTTGACCTAGTTGTCATAAAACTTAAGTATGCTGTGGTATTATCTGGTAGGAAATTGAATTTACCTACTGAGAGCATGTAAGTACATATAAACATATTTAATTCAGAATATTTTCAGTGTTGGCAGATTATATATATATAACACGAAACATTAATAATCTGGCTATTAAGCTTTTTTTGTTGAATGTAATCGCCTTGGAACATGTGTGTGTGTGAAGGCTTTTCTTCAGTTCTTTCATCCTTCAAAAGCTTCGCTGACGACCTGCTCACATGAACACGGTTACAACACGTCATTTGCCATGTGACCTATCGTGGTCCAGAGTGCTTCATAAATGAGCAATGCGTTATGACTAAACATTACCATGCTCCACACACAGGTTCCAGAAGGGGATCCTGGCCCAGAGAGATGGCCTTGCAGGTAGGGCTCTTGCCCCTAAGGGTGATGACCTGAGTTTGGTTCCAGGACTCACCAGCTGAGAGGAGAAAACCAATTCCCTTACGTTTTTCCTCTGACTTCCACTATTGATCATGGTGCATGTACCCCCAGCCTCCAAATAAATAAATATTACTTTAGAAGAAAAATATTGTTTAAAATAGAGACAGTGTAGCTTCCAGTTTCCACTGAAAGTTTAGCAAAGGAAGGAAATCCCTAAAGGGTCCTTTTACCACCTCCATTACCGCTCAGCACTTCCCCTGCGGTGGGGAATCCGTTGGTGCAGATCTGTGAACAGGTTAAATTAATTGAGGGAAACAGTCTGTTAATCTCCCAGAGGAAGTATTTACAGAAACCCTGAGGAAAATTATTTTCAAAATGAGATGACTTCTAGAAAAAAGAAGTGCTCAGGTTTAACCTGGACCTCTTTTGAAACAGATTACAAATGTGTCTAGACGTTTTTCTGGGTAGCGTCAGCCATGGGGAAACTTTACAGTGGGTTTGGAGACGTCTGTTTTGCTTGCTGGTCATCTCTTGGTTCAGGGGCTCTGCTCTTTGATCAAGGTGATCCCAAAGAGCCATGGACACAAGTCTGACCCAGTTTTCCGTCTGTTGAGGAAACCCAGACTTCACTGCTGCCTTGGAGAGAAGAGTGGGAGGTCAGACGCTCCTGCCCTCTGTTTTTGCTCCAGAGGAGTCCTGTCCTTTATTCCCAGAGTTTTTACAGCTCCCCTTCCACCCTTTCATATTTGGTAATACTGAGAGAAAAAGTCGGGTTTGGAAGGTCCTGATACTATACACATTTGCGATGATTCTAAAAATCCTAAATTATGATTCCTTGGCCTTAGTCGACTACTGTACAAATGAAGGTCCCCAAAGTCTAAATCCCACCAGCTTCACAATGAAATTCACTCCTGAAAACTCAAGATAGTGATCAGTGCTTGTAATCCCAGCATTCAGGAGACAGAGGCAGGAGGATTGGCCAGTTTAGGCTAAATGGTGGGGAGGAAAGAAGGAGGGGGAAAGCAGAAGAGGGAAAGGAAGAGGAAGAGGAGGAGGAGAAACAGTTCGCCTTTGGCAATATATCCTGGCTAAATGTCATAATCTATTACTTCTAAATAAAGTTCCTCTACCTTTTCGATGACACAATGTAAATATAATATTCAAAATACCTGTCATAAAATTCTGCACAGAGAGGGCATGAAATTAATCATATCGACAACCTAATATTTATTTTTTTCAATAGATAACGATGATTATTTAAAAAAATTTAACACATGGATCCCAAACAGTCTCAAACAGGCTCTGAAAGTCTGCACAGCAAAAGAAAGACACAGAGCCCGGGCCTCCAGCCTTGTGATATGAGCTGACAACACTCGACTCTCACAGGTGCGAGTTTTGCTCACTTTCTTCTGCTTGGTGTGGTTTTTCCTAGAAGAGATTTTCCTCACCTGAAAGGTTGATGAGTTGGTGGGGAAGGGTCCAGAGCAACCGTGAGCCTCAGGAAGACTGTTAATGGACTCTGCAGCAAGAAGCCTAGCAACGCTGCTGTCAGGCACATAGCTAAGCCTGGGACTAGAGGGTGGGAGTCCTGGCCCCTGAGGACAGGCCCCCAAAGTCACACACTATAGTACTTTTCATCTAAAGACAACTACCAAACATCTCCCCCGAGAAACACCCACTACCGTTTCTGCTTTTACCAGCCCTCTTTAGACTTGTGTGAGCTGATATGTCATTTGTTTTAAAATTCACATTTCTCTGGTAATTTGAGAAGTTGGTGATGTCTTCACATAGATGCTGGGTATTCTTGGACCTTCTTTCTGGAAATGTCTGTTTCTAGCCATTGTCTATTTTGACGGAGCTGGTTTCTTGCTATTGAATTGTTTGACTTACTTATGTTTTAGATAGGAGCCATCTGGTGGATGTACCCTTTGGAAATATTTTCTCCCAACACATGGATTTGTCTCCTGA
Organism: Microtus ochrogaster; assembly: GCF_000317375.1. NCBI lineage: Eukaryota > Metazoa > Chordata > Mammalia > Rodentia > Cricetidae > Microtus > Microtus ochrogaster. Next base: position 79,931,992 of record NC_022009.1, read on the forward strand.
CTGTTGAATGCTTCTTTGGCCTTTCAGGAGAAATTCAGCTTGGTATTATTCAATCTATCTTTTGGCTTCGTAGTCTGTTGCTTTTGTTTCCAGCCAAAATCATTGTCCAGACCAGAAACCATTGTCCAGACCAATGTCACAGAACATTCTCCATGTTTTGTTTTTGTACGTGTGTGTACATGTGCACATTTCTAAGGATAGGTGCATGGATGTGGGAGCCAGAGGACAAGCTTGCATGTTTCTAAAGATAGGTGCATGGATGTGGGAGCCAGAGGACAAGCTTGCATGTCGTTCCTCAGGTGCCGTTCACCTTTCACTGCCCTGGAACTTACCAGGTAGGCTAAGCGGCACAGTCAGAAAATCCAGGATCTGCCTAACTCCACTTTCCCATCGCTGAGATGACAGACATGCACTGCTCTGCCAGGCTTTTTCTGCATGGGTTCTGGGGACCATATTCATAGCAGCTGAGTATTTTCCCCAGACCTATCCCCTCTATTTGTCTAGTTGTTTTTTCTTTCTTATGTTGATGTCTAATCCACTTTGAGATGATTTTTATATGTGATGTGCAATAAAAATCCCACTTAATTCTTCTTCATGTGGACATAAAGTTTTCTTAATACAGCTGGTTAGAAAAACTGTCTTTTCCCTGTTATACACTCTTGGGACCTTTGTCAAAAATGAAATAATATAAGTACTTGTGCTTAATTTAAGACTCTTATCCTGTTCTATTCATCAAAGTTTGTAAGGCAATAGCATGCTGTTTTGATTATGAAAGCTTATAATGTATTTTGAGATCAGGAATTGTGATGCTTCTGGGTTCATTGTTTTTTTTGTGTGAGATTACTCTAGCTCTTGGAGGGTTTTATTGTTCCAAACAAATTTTATATTGTTTTGATTCGCCTGAATAATTTCATATTTTGACAGGGATTGTATTTATTCATAGCTCACTTTGGGTAGCATGGCCCAGATGAGCTACTAACCCTTCCAGGCCACAGATTTGGGGTATCATGCATCTTTCTCTTATTAGTGTTTTATAGTTTTCAGTCTATATTGTCTTTGACTTTCTTAGTTAGACTTATTCCTGTGCATGTTATGGTTTTAGATAGCTATTATAAATGGGACTGTTTTCCTATTCCCTTCCAGGCAGCCATCGCCCATGCATACAAATGCTGCAGATTTTTGTATGTTGACTTTGTGTCTCAAAGGTTCCTCATTTGCTTATTAATTCTAATAAGTTTCGGTGGTGTCTACATGGACTTCTGTATAGATCATTGGAAAACAGGTATGATTTAGTTTTTTATGTCCCATTTAGATGCCCAGTTATTTCCCCTATGTCCTAATCATACTCTCTGTGTTGAACAGAAGTGGCGTGAGGGGGCATGGCTGTATTCCTCCTGATCTTAAAACAGCGTCCTTTTCACGTTTCAGTATCGAGTGTGTGCACTGTAGGCTTCTCACCTTTATTGTACAGAGGACCATTTCTTCCACACCTACGGTTTTGAGAGGTTTTGATCATGAAAGGGCATTGATTTGGGTACATGCTTTTTCTGTATCTACCAAGAAGATCACACAGTTTTTGCCCTTCATTTTGTTAATGTGTATTATTACAGATATAGGTTTGTGTGGGCTGGATCTCCTGCAAGGATCCCCTTGCTTATCCTTCATGCATGCCCCTTGCTTGTACTTCATGAATGTCCCTCCTGCGTGCCCCTTGCTTGTCCCTGATGCGTGCTCCTTGAGTTTCAGTGACTAGCCGCAGTTGACAGTGTATTAGTTTCTTTTTGTATTGTTGTGATGAGCTACCCCACAAAAGCAATGGTAGGAAACCAGGGATTATCTCGGCTCCTTCTTAGAAGGTGCAGTGCCCCCATAGAAGGAAGCCACAGCAGCAGGGGCTTGGGTTAATCCACTCCATGCCATCCACCATCACAGTCCAGGAGCTGAGATGCCCTTGCTCACTTCACCTCTGCCATTTTGTACACTCAGGGATGCCAGGGAGTGGCGCCACCCACAGTTCAGGAGAGTCTTTCCTTATCAATCAACCAAATATAGAGAATCCCCAAGGCTGGACTGATCTAGATAGTTCCTTGTGGGCATGCCTGGGAGGCTCGTATCCTGGGGGCTTCCGCTTCCTGTATGTTGATCAACGCTATCCATCACAGTTGCAGAACAAAGAGCTGTTGAATTGTGCACATGAGCACTTTACTGAGGACGTCTGCATCTGTCTTCAAGGAGGATGGTGTTCTTTTCACACTCCTGTTTGGCTTGGGTGGCTGAATAATATTGGCCTCCTAAAAGGAACCTGAAATTGGTGTTTTTCTTCAGTTTTGGGGGGAAGCGGTTTTCCATGCATGAGAACTGGGTCATGAAACTGTCAAGCCGCTTCTTCGATGAGAGGCTTGCCATTACTGTGCAGCCTCCATACTCACTGGTGCTCTACCCTGGCTTTCTACCTCACAGGACACTCCAATGTGTGCACGCCTTATTTCTGCTAGGTTACACGTTTGTTGCTGTATAGCTCTTCCTGCTCCTCTCTTATTCCTCTCTGTGCTTTCTGCTGCAGTGCTTACTTTCTATTTTATTTACTTGAGTCTTCTCTGTCCTTGGATTTTCACTTGTTTTTCTTTCATGAAAACAATTCTTCATCTTGTTGGTTTTTTCCTCTTGTTTGTCTAACCTCCGATTCATCGATTTCTGTTTTGGTAATAGTGATAGTTTCTATCTTATTCTAACTTTACATTAATTTATTCTTTTATTATTATTATTATTATTATTACTATTTATTATTATTCTTTTATTCTAGATCTTTGGAATATAAGGTTTGGGACCTTCCTTCCATAAGTAACTCAAACAATTCAATAGCAAGAAACCAGCTCCACACGAGCAAGGAACTCAGGACCG
>NC_022009.1:79935337-79943612 GCF_000317375.1 Microtus ochrogaster
TTAAAAAAAAAGAAACCAGCTCCACCAAAATAGACGATGTTGGCATGTTCTTCTACAAGCGTCCTTCTTAGAATCCCATTGGTTTTGTCCATAGGTTGTGCCATTGTGTAGGTCCAGTTCACACTTCCGTCTTAGAATCGCATTGGCTTTATCCTGTAGATGGTGTCATGGTGTAGGTCCAATTCCTTTGTCATAATATATCTAACTTCCCTTTTAATTTTTTCTCTGACTGACTGGTAGTTAAAGTGTTATTAATTATTCCTTATCAATTTCTATGTGCTTTGTAACTCACCCCAATGTGCCCACTCACTGATTTCTAGTTTATATCATTGTGATCAGAAAAATATTTGATATAATTTTTAAATTTTTTGAAGACTTGCTCTAACACATGGCCTGCTCTGGAGAATGATCAATTTGGACTCAGGAAGAACGTGTCTTCTGCAGCTTTTATGGAATTCTCCATATGTTATGTCTGGTACAGTGCAGATTATCTGACATGTTCTTATTAGTTTCTTCCTGGACACTGTCTAATACTGAAAGTCCTCTAGTATCAGTGCACTGTGGTCTGTTAGTCCCTTTAGACTTAGTGGTACTTGTTTTATATACGTAGACCCTCTGATGTCGGGTGCATACATATTGACAACTGTGATATCTCCTAAAGGAGTTGTCACTTTATCATTGTATAAAACATCAGTTGTCTCTTTTCTGACATGAGCGTAGCCACCGTTGGCCTTGTTTGAAATATAGTTTCCAATGTTAGCATGTACATGCTCACATGTGTGTATGTATACATACATGCAATTGGGGGGGGCAGAGTGTACATTATGTGTTTTTCTCAGTAACTCTTTACCCAGATCTGAAGTTCATCCATTTGTCTTCACTTGCTGGTCAAGGAACTCTTAGCAGCTGACTGATTCAGTCTATGAAGCTCTGGGATTATGAGATCATAGCTTTGTACATGTAGGTGCTGGAACCTGAAGTTGGCTCTGTAGGCTAGCAGGACGCCCACTTTACAACTAAGCCACCTCCTTAGCCCCTCTCTCCCATTATTTTACTTTCTATATAAGTTTGTTTACTTGTTTGCTCTTTGAATCAGAGTCTCACTCTGTAGCCCTGGTTGGCCTGGGAACTCTCTATACAGATCAGGTTGGTCTTGAACTCCAAGGTCTACCAGCCTCTGTCTCCTGAGTGCTGAGATTAAAAGTATGCACCTTTATGCTTGGCTTTAATGTGTTCTTAAAGGTGAAGTGAATCTTTTGTAAGGTTCATATAGTTGGGCTAATCTATTCAATGACTAGAATTTGACAAGGATTTTTAAATTAGACTCTAATCAATTTATTGTCAAATAAATGGTTCACTTGTTCCTTCAATCCTGTCTTGACACCTTCCTTTGTGATTAGATAGCTCCCTTTCCTGGCATGCCTGTAGAGATTTCATGCATTCTGTGTACATGCTATCCATCTTTTCCTTGTGGTCACCGTGAGACTTGCCTAAATCATTCTATGTTCGTAACAGGATAGTCCAAGCTGATGACAGCTTGGCAGATCTAAACAACACTTTGACTTTACCCTTGCCATGTTGCATTTTGGTGTCAAGATTTGGCATTTTTTAATAGAGTGCTGTGTTGCTTTCAGTGGTTCCTCCCTAACACTCACACGTGCACTCCTAATTCAGCGGTTCCCGCACCAGTGAGCTTTGTACTTTCATAGAATTTTCTGATATTAATTGGAGTATGAAGAAGTTTCTTTGTTTATTAGTTTTGTTACATGTGGTATATGTGATGTGTATTTGTATATATTCTTACTTGGCTATTTGTATCCATTAGTACAATCAATATGACACCGCACTTTCTCTTGTCCCATAGATTTTGTACTCCAAAATCTATTATTAGTCTCATTGAACATTTCTGAGTGTGATATGCACCTCCTCTTTGTGGTGCTTTCAGGATCTTCCTTTTGTCTTTGTTTTTTTGCCCTTGAGTTTGTGTTGTAGAATATTATTTTAAGACGTGTTACATTTGTTTATGCTGTGGAACATTTGTGTAAGGATGCAAAATTGTGTTGCATTCTTTTCTGTTGCATTTGTTTAACTCTGTGAAGCTGAGCTACTTTGCCTATCTAAACCACCTGATTGGTCTAATAAAGAGCTGAATGGCCAACCAATGGTGAGGCAGGAGAAGGACAGGCAGGGTTGACAGGCAGAGAAAACAAATAGAAAAAAAAATCTGGGACTGTGAATTAAGGAGCAAGAAAAGGAGGAGGACGCTAGATGCTAGGGGCAGGCCACCCAGTCACAACGCCAGTCATGGAGTCAGAGTGAAAGTAAGACAAGAAGAGAGCCCAGAGCCGAAAGGTAGATGGGATAAAGTTAAGGAAAGCTGGCTAGAAACAAGCCAAGCTAAGGCCGGCATTTATAAGTAAGAATAAGTCTCCTTGTACGATTTATTTGGGAGCTAGGTAGTGCTCCCTCCCCAAAGAGTCAAAAAAGTCAAAGAGTTTAAACAACAACAACAAGTTTGGGTGTTAGGAACTGAACCTAGGATGTTGTGTGTGCTGGGCACAAGCTTTAGCACTGAGCTATTCTGCATTCTTTGTGGTTGGCTTATAGTTTGATTACAACACATCACCTGCATAGACTTGTTTTGACAGAATCTGTTTAGAGAATGCTGATCTTCTGAATATTGACATTATACTCCTCCCCAGACTTGCAGAGTTTTCTGCTGTTATCCCTTTAAATAATCCTTCTGGTCCATCTTCTCCTTTCCTTCTTTCAATCCTATACATCAAACGTTTGCTTTTCTGATGTGGTTCCATAAACCCCATAGGTTTCTTTGTTTCCATTCTTTTGTTTGAAGCCCTGAAGCCTTGTCCAGCCAGAGGTTATCCGTGAGAGGGCTGGTCTAGAAACTTGGTCTGGGACCTGCCTATCACTGGGTTTTATTGGGGAGCCTGGTGTTAGGATTTGAGACAAAGTCTGATGCTCACAGCTCTTTACTCCCAAGCAAGTGATTTTTTGACTCATGTTCTGCCATCTTTCTTTTTCTGGACTCTAATAGATTTTTCAATAGGAAAAAAAATCTGTCTAATCCTATCCTTGCTTTTTGCATTACTTCCTACTCCGGAAGTGTGGGCTGCACATTGCGACTTCCTCTAGAGGGTCACTGAGCACCAGGAGGGAAAAGAGATCAAGTTCAGGGAGGAGAAAGCAGGCAAATACTACGTCAGACAGAGATCAATGTCGGCACTTCAGTGATGCACTGCACCACTATCGTACGCTCTTGACATCAAAGAAGGGAACTTTGATATTATATTATATCTGAGTTCCAACTCAACTCTTATTAGAAAAACACCAGGTATAGAGGGACAACCTATGAAATATCTGGACAATGCGTCTCAAAGTTATGGTTTTCAAAATAAATTCCGAAAAGTTGTCATGGCCAAAAGGAGCCTACGGAGAAATGACTATAGATTGTAGAATCCTAGCTGGGATTCTACACAGAAAGGGCAGTTATATAAAAAGTAACAAAATATGGCAAATGACAGTCCTAGGTTCATATTAATGCCTGATTATCCATTATAGGAAATGAAGTATGCTAATGAAAGCAGGTCATGATCTTTAATATTGCACATGATAAGGCACACTAGAATTCTACATGCAGGTTGAGTAGTATTCTTTATCCAAAATGTGTGGGACCAGAAGTGGCTTTGTATTTTTACTTTGTAGTTTTTATATTTTGATATATTCATATAACTATATTTCTTAGGGGATGATAATCAATCTAAACATGAAACCCGCTTGTTTTACATGTGCCTGAGCATACAGCCTGACTTGATTTCATTCAGTGCTTTTAGGGTATCTGTGTTTTGACAGCAACCAGTTATATGAGGTTAGATTTGGTGAGCTCAAAACCATTAAGATTCAAAAATATTTCAGATTTGGGGACTAGGGATGCCCAATGTTTAAAATAGTCTTGATTTATCTGCACAACTAAAGATTTTCTTTAAGAATGAAGATTAGACAAAGGACAAAATGACAACCCTATGGGATGGGAAAAAAATCCCACTGATGCCACCTCAGACGGCTGATTTCCAATATATATAGAAAACTATATATATTGTTTTTTATATAGTTTTCTATATATATTGGAAATCAGAAATAATTTCTCAAGAAATTATTTCTGATTTCCAATATATATAGAAACCAGACATAAAAATGCAGTAGCATTTCATTTGTAATTTTATAAATAAAGCTTTCCAGAAGATCAGAGAGTAAAACAGCTACACTAGCCAGCCATACAGACCAGGCAGCCATGACACGCACCTTTAATCCCAGTAGCCACACTAGCTTGTCATAGAAACCAGGCGGTAGTGGTGCACTACCCAGAATTAGAGAGGGTTATAAAATGGGAGGAGATAGTCCTCAGTCTTAGTCTCAATCTGAAGTGTCCTGGAGGCAGGATCGCCATTTTCAGACTTAGGTAGAGGTAAGAGCCAGGGGCTGGCTGCTCTGCTTTTCTGGTCTTCAGGTTGAACTCCAGTATTTGTCTCTGAGATTTTATTAATTGTGCTATATAAAAAGCCCAAATGATTCAATTAAAATGGGTTGCATATCTAAACATAATTCTCAACAGAAGAATCTCAAATGGTCAAGAGATACTTAAAGAAATATTCAAAAACATTAGCCATCAGGGAAATGCAAATCAAAACAACTCTGAAATTCCATCTTACACCTGTCAGAACAACTAAGATCAAAAACGCAAGTGACAGCTCATGCTGGAGAGGATGTGGAGCAAGGGGAACAGTCTTCCGTTGCTAGTGGGAGTGCAAACTTGTACCGCCACTCTGGAAATCAGTATGGTGGTTTCTTAGAAAACTGGGAATTGATCTAACTCAAGACCTTGCTATATCACTCCTGGACATATATTGAGAGGATGCTCCATCCCACCACAAGGACATTTGTTCAACTATGTTCACAGAAGCTTTATTTGTAATAGCCAAAATGTGGAAACAACCTAGATATCTCTCAACCAAAGAATAGATAAAGAAAATGTGGTATATTTACACAATGGAGCATTACTTAGCTGTCTAAAACAATGACATCATAAAATTTGCAGCCAAATTGATGGAACTAAAAAAAAAAAAACCATCCAGAATGAGGTAACCCAGACTCAGAAAAACAAATACAGTATGTTCTCACTTAGCCCTTAGCTGTAAAGGATAATCATGCTATAATGCACAGACCCAGAGAGACGAGGCATCAAAGAGGGTTAATGGTGGGATGTTAAGATCTCCCCAGGAAGGGGAAATAGTAGATTTCGTGGGTGGACTGGGGGTGGGTGGGGATGGGAACAGGAGAGGTAAGGTTCAGTGGTGGTATGAAAGAGATGGCTGGAAAAGGGGGCACTTTATGTGAGGTAGAAACCTAGTCAAAGGGAAACACCCAGGAATCTACAGGGATGGTCCCAGCTAAGACTCCTAGCAATTGGGGGATGCATAACTTGAACTGCCCATCTCCTGAGATCAGGCAGGACTTTCAGTGAAGAGATTGGGACACCAACTCAGCCATATAACCTGTGACCTACATCTGTCCTGCCTGTGGGATGTGCTGGAATTGGGGCCTAGCCCAAGTGACAAGAGAGGTTTTATCCAGCAACTGATGGAACATATACAGAGATCCACAGCCAAACATTAGGCAGACTTTGGGAAATCCTGTAGGAAAGGGGGAGGGAGAATTGTGGGAGCCAGAGGAGTCAAAGACACAAGAAACCCCACAAAATCAACTAGCCTGGGCTCATGGGGGCTCCCAGAGACTGAACCAGAGACCCTGCCAGGAACTGAGCTATGCCTTCTGGGTATATGTCATAGTTCTGTAGCTCGGTCTTCTCACGGGGCTCCTAAGAATGGGAACAGAGGCTGTCATTGGCTCTTTTGCAGGATTTTGGGACCCTATACTCTATACTGGGTTGTCTCACCCAGCCGGGGAGGTGCTTAGTCTTACTCAACTTGCTTTGCCATGTTTTGTTGACATCCATGGGAGACCTGTCTTTTCCTGCATAAAAAGGCAGAGTGGATGAAGGGGGCTTAGGGGAGGTGGGGGAGAGGGATTGGGAGGAGAGTAGGGAGGAAAAACTGGTTGGGATGTAAATAAAACATAAATAAATAGAAATTAAAAGAGAAAAATAGAAAGAATAAGAGAGATGGAAAGTAAGAGGATAAAATTTGGAGAGAAATGGTGGATCTGGAAAGAGCTAGAGGAAAGAGGGTATATACAATCAAAATACATATATTCATGTATGAAATCTCAAACAATAAATGCTAAATATTGTGAAAAAATATAAAACACTGGAAGTAAAAAAAAGACTTACCCCATCTTCCTACAGCTCAGTTGAGGAGAAAATGAAGCCAGAGCAAAATAATAATGCAGAATCACAAAGAGTATAACATAGGCTTGAATAGAGAGCATGAACTGTTAAAAGGAATTATAATGTTTCCTGATAAACTGACTTAAAATACATGAATCAGCAGTAGCAGCCAGCAAGTTTTTCCTCCGGCTTGGCTCTGAGGTATCTACTAGAATGATAAAGAAGAAATCTCTCTGCTTGGAGCTATGTATTATGTGGTAGACGTAAATAATACAAAGTCAAAAACAACCTCCCCGAAATAAAAAAGCAAATTTCATTTCAACTTCTCCTGTCCATACGATTACACAAAGGTCTGTTTCACATGACCTCTGAACTCCTAGAATGTTGTAGATTTCCGCATTCCCACCCCCACGTTTCTAGAAAGTCCTTCTAGAGAGATGGTAGAGCTGCTTCTGTTGGAGTTGGTGGTAGGCAAACAGAAACTGAAAGACATGGAGGAAACCTGGACACTTGACAATTTCAGAAAAGATTCCATTTTGAAAGGCAAGGTGTCTCCAGGTATTTATGCCGCGCTTGTAGATGGAGAAACATCTCTGAAATGGTAAGGTTGGCCGACTATCAAGATTGTTTAACAGTCTTTTTAGTATGGACAGGAAACCAAACAGTGACTTTTTTTTAAACCACCCCCAACTCTCCATACTCCACTCTCTCTTCACCCCCTTTTCTCCCTTTCTCCAATAGAGAGCCAGCTGACCACTCCCAGAGTATGAATTTATGATCGGGGCAAAGCGAGGTGGTAAATCCAGCGATCGCACAGTTCTCACGGCAAATGCTGAATCATCTTTCAGCATACCGAATGTACAGCCCTCGAGTTCTCCTGGCCTTATGGAACTGGCAGTCAGTTTTAGAGAAGAACCCTGCTTGGCCAGCCCTTGCACACACACATCATAGTGATGTCATGGTCCTGGGTCCCTGGGCTGAAAAGGAGGGCACTGGGTTAGGTCTCTCTGGTTCTTTGCGTGTGTGATCTGTGAACTAGTTGTGTTTTAGCCGACACCGAGGAAAACAAAAAATGGACGTGTAGACACTTGTTTTTAACCGTTCTTCAGATCACCGTTTTATTATCATAATTATTAGCCCTTTTGAGTGAGCTGTTAGCATTAGAAAAATATTCTCAGGTTGAGCCTTTTAAATAAAATATTCAATGTTGCCTACTTTATAAAGCTATTTGCAGACATTAGGAATACTAGTAGAGACAAGTTATAGCTGCAATTTCTTTTTCAATCCCCAAGGTAAAATACTAACCACCGAAGACGCCCTCTAGGCAATTCCCGAACCCACTAGTGTCTCCTTTCTGCCAGGGCGGGTTCCAGAGCCAGGCTGCTCTCTATGTGTGTGCAGCATTCAAACGCGGCAAACCTAAATCACATTTCCATCACCATATTGCCTCACATTTCCCTTTTGGTCCTTCAACAACAACAGCAACACAACACCCCGACACAGCAGCATTTTCTTTAAAATTCCCCTGCTGGTGAAGCGCCAGGCCGGTGTGGGGTCGCTGGAGGTGCGGCCCCGAGAAGAGACTCTCCGGTGCTCGACTCCCTGCGGTCTGCGCGGCCGGCTGGGCGAGCGCGCACCTGAGCGGCGGGGCTGGAGGGCCAGCAGGGCGAGCTGGGTGAGGCCGGGGCCGCGCTCCTCCTCCGCACCGGCCGGGGTCACCTGGCGTCTTCCGCCCCAGCCCCGCTTCCTAGTGCCCGAGCTTCACTCGGTGGTCCCCAGCCATCCCATCTCCCCTCCACCCCTCCACCGCAGGCCCCTGCCCTGCTGCCCGCGCGCGTCCTTCCCGCGCCCGCTCGCCCAGCCGCGCCCCCAGGTGTCCCCTCAGGCCTGCCACCTCCCCGGCCCGCCCCGCCC
>NC_022009.1:79943812-79967907 GCF_000317375.1 Microtus ochrogaster
CCCCGCCGCCTGCGCCCCGCCGCGCCCCGCCGGCAACTTTCCCTCCCCGCTCGGCCTCCTGCCTCGCCATTCCCTCCTGCGCTGCGGAAGATGGCTGTTTGGAGAAGGCGGCGAAGTTAGGGGGTCGCCGACGCGGGGCGGAGGAGGGCGCACAGCCTCGGCGGGAGCGGGCGGAGGTGAGTGACACCGCAGTCGGGTCTGGTGCTGCCCGGGAAAGCCCTGGGAATTGGGGGCCACGCGTGCTCCGGGTGCGCCGCGGCATTCCCTGTCGGGTTCCCCGGGCTGGCAGCATCTCTGCCGGGACTTCCACGCCACTTGGTTTGCACGGAGCTTGGTGGGTACCATTGTCAGAAGTTGGGTGATGGGTGGTGTTTTTGGTGAAGACCTTGGCATTTGGCTAGTCAAGCCGAGGTGAGGGTCGTTGGTCAGATTTTGCCTCGCCCCCCCTTCCCGCACCCGAACACACACCCGATTTCTGTCGGATCCAAGCCGTGAACGAAAAGTTTGCACAGCCAACGTGTTGCTTGAGGGGAGAAATACTTAGTGGGGTACCTTTGGTGTTTGGAGGGGCACTTCAGTTCCAAGTCAGTACAGCCGAATACCGGGTTTGGAGAAAAAGTTCAGGTTGGAGGATGGGAGATGAAGCAATGCTGTGCCCAGTGGAGGAGAGTGATGAATGTTTGCTCCTTAAGGTAAATTGGGGGGTGTCGCAGTGAGGATGGGATGCGGCGGTGAAGACAGGGGGGCGTTCCCCGATCCCTGCTTGCTTAGCTCGTAGCTTGGCTCTGAGGACATCACCCACTTGTCGGCAGTGAGAGACGCTGGTGTCAGAGGCCTGTGTGTCTGTGTGAGAGAGTGGGACCGAGCTGCCCTGCAGATCCAAGGCACTGGTGTCTCTGCCTTTCACGGTCTTGAAGAAGTCTCTGTGAGTGAGTTTCTTATGCTCTCATTTCAGGAGAATCTGTCGGCGTTTGTTTTCCCTGTCGGGAGGTGTGTGTTTTCCCCTAAGAGGAACTTTCAGATTGACTGTAGGGTTTTGAAATCCGTGAGAAAAGCCGTCTTGATGCACACACGTATCTCACGACTAGGCACAGTACAGAAGCGAGACACAAAGGGCTTAAAAAGTTTAACTCATGCCAGGAACGAAGTGAGGAATTAAGCGCTCCCCCCACACACGGTATACCGCTTATGCAACTGAATATTTTTGGTGGGCCGAGACAGCTTATAGAGTAGCGATTAGGGGCTCCGAGTCCTCCGAGCATAATCCAAACCTTGTAAGAATGAAGTCCAGGAAAAGCAGAGTGAGTTCTCATGAACCCATGTTACAAAAAAACTAACCTGAAGTCTTTTGACTTTTGAAAAGATCTAGATGTTATTTTCTGGTGCCCCAGAAATCTTTTAAATCCTGTAATTAGTAACAGCACAGAAGTTGCAGTTAATAAAGGAGGACAGTATAAAAATCACGTTTGGGAAAAGATGCCTTTGAACTGCTCTTTGGGACTTTGGATGTTTATTATGGAATTTTTTGTCACTAGAAGTTTGTTGTGTTCTATATTTGCATTTTTTTAAACCAAGGACAAGTAGTCAATCTTATCCTTTAAAACTACTGCTCCAGTTTGGGCCAATTTAATTATTTCACAGACATCAAGTCATTGATGTACTTTCTGCTTAAAATACTTCTGAACAGTAACGTATCTCAGGTAAGTTTGCCGTTTCCCCTCACTTATGTTGTCTGAATGGAGCAAACCTCATCATGAGAAGTGTTGACTGTCCACACGTCACACGTGGGGAACAGGTCAGATCTTCAGGCGTGTTTTAGTTAGCAAAGTGGTGCCCATTGCACTGGTATCCCGAGCCCAGACCTTTGATGGATTGGCAGCTAGAGGGAGAGAGATGTGGTCCTTGGTTTGCTCCCAAGCTGGTGATCTCCACTACACAGTGGACAGTTTAGGTGGGCAGAAGGTGTGCAGGAGGAAGAGTTTGAGATGAGGTATCAGTTTATAGACAGGAAGCAGATGCTCTTTGTACCTCAGTCTCCCTGTTCCTCTCTCTCTGAAGTCCAGCCTGTTGAGCTGCCTTAGCTGGAAAGCCAGACTGACATTGGCCCGAGACTGTTGCACTGAGCCACCACTGTCTGTAAGATAATGATGATACCTCTAAAGCTAAAAGGCGATTTTATATGATTGTCATTGTTTGTGACGGGACTATTTATTATAGACCTTATGAAGTTACTTTCACCGTCCATAATTGCTGCACACACAGAGACCACACACACACACACACACACGTACACACACACACTATACATTAGCTTCTCCCTGAGGGTTTAAGGAATTTTAAATCTTGAGGCTACTAGAAGAGAAAAAGTGAACTACTTTAATGATACTCATAATTCATAATCTCAATATTTTCAACAGTGGGCTCCATTTTTTATTAGGGCGATTTTCTTGAATTGTTTAAACATTACAACATGTTGTGCTGTACACCCTCTCAGAGGGGAATGTGTATGTTATTCTTAAATAGAGATATGGAGAAATAGCTAACAAGGAGAGTCATTCGAGAAACATATGGACATGATAAAATCCTTCTGTATGCGGCATCTGCACCTTCTCATTAGTGAAATAGGGAAGCCATGGACATTTTTCTTGTGATTACATCCAAATGTGTTTTTTTTTATATTTGTGTTTAAGTTGGTGGGGGCTTTTACTGCTTAAAGCACTTTCTTCCCAGTGAGGATAACGCACTTAGTTTTGTTATTCACATTCACAGAAACAGATAACTGTTTCTAGATTGTTGTTATAACTGAGATCTCTTGGTAATTCTCACCCCCCCAAAAGAGATAGGGTGTAGAAAGAGGACAGCGGGAAGATGGATAGACCCACAGTGGCACATTAGTGACTCTGTGACCCCAAGGGCATTGATATGTATTTATCATTTTATTAATCACAAGAGCAAACTGCCATGGCGATATCATAGGTTTACACAATCCCAGATTCTCGAGCGTCATCTCTAGAGGCAGCATAGATTTGGGGGCCCTTGAACTAGTCAGCATGAATAGGTTCTTGCTCTGGGAAAACTCTCAAGTCATCTGAACAGGGAAGAGCAGCCTCAGCTTCTCTAGGTGGCATGCGTTCCTGCAGACGCTCCCCAGCCCACGTCTTGTTTTATCAACCACAGCCTCTTCCTTCCCTGATCAAAGCCCTGCAGGGTTTATCAGTTCTCTTATCAACCCGAGAATCAGCCCCAAGAGAACTCTTGATCCCATTTTTAGGAGAATATTCCAGAAGTCAGGAAGGGAACTCCCACTCCAGAGCCAGATGGTGGTCAGAGATCATGTGATATGTACCAAGGATGTGTGCTCCCCCACCCCCGTGGGTCTCATGCTTTGGCGTAATTTACAGTCTGATGATTGTAAACAAGAGGTTTAATGGGAAAAATCTTCTTTTTATTCGACTTTGCATCTTAATAAATAGATCTTACTAGAAGAAAACACACAGCAACTTGCTCATCTTTTTCTTCGTTCTACTGTGTTCCCTCCATCAAATCTCAACAGAGTTTTCAAGATAATTGCCCACGTGACTTGTAGCAGCCAAGGTGATATATAGACGTGCGCCATTTTGCGGTTAGATCCAGGAATGAAGTTTATTAGCCAGGATGCAGAAGAAAACATTGCAGTCCTTAGAAAATGAAGTCTTATGTAAGCTCACACATATTTGTTGAAAACAGTTCTAGTTTTTTTTTTTAAATGAAGAAGACAGGCCCAGACACTTTCTATCCAGTTAATGTAGTTTTATTATCCCTTCTCTTAATTGCATGCTTCGTGCAAACTCATCTGAAAGATTTTCAGTGCAAAGGACGGGGAAAATCTGGTGATTTTCTGTTGTCTGTGAAGAATCTGGTTTGCAGCTTCAGAAAGAGGGAGTGCTTACCTGTTGTATGATGTAGAAGGCAGAGTACAGCAGGATGTTCTAAAACTGATGGTGCTGATATTGCCAGAAATGGTACTGTCTTCCTATATGAAGCTGTTTCAGGAAAGAGGTAAGTGCTGACCAGCTCCTGGAGCATAGTGATAGGTGGAATGTTCAAAAAAGTAAGATCTGGATAGATTAGATGTCACTCAAGGTATTTAGTAGCCAGGCATGAAAATGTATGCCAGTACTAAATAAATTTATTAGAGAATATTGATGGTTTTCATTTGCTATTTCTGCATAACTCGCACAATGAGTTTATCAGTTTGAAGCAACCCCCATTCCACACAGCTCATCAGACGCTCTACTCTGGAGTCTCTTCGGGACTTGGTCAGGGCCACAGTCTCATCAGATGCTCCATGGAGAGTGACCAACGTCCATCTTTCCTGTACTGTCAGCAATCTCGTCTTCCTGTAGCTGTAGGACCGAGGTCTCCGCTTCCTATCTGGCTGTCACTGTCAGGTTGTCTCAGCTCTCCTTTGCTGAGGAGCCCCCTTACGGGCACCTGTGCAACATGGCAGCTCAAGTCCTCAGATCTCCGCTTCTCTGCTTGAGTGAAACAGAGACTATACTGTGGCATGGCGTGATACTTTGCCTTTTCCATATCTATATCAGTATCTTTGAAAATGCTTTATTTTTTTTTTACTGTATATGCATTGATATGTTGCCTGCATGTATGTCTGTGTGAGGGTTTTGGATCCCCTGGAACTGGAGTTACAGACAGTTGTGAGCTGTCATATGGGTTCTGGGAACTGAACCTGGAGCTTCTGAAAAAACAACCTCTGATTTTAACCACAGAGTTATCTCTCTAGGCCATTCATGCACACACACACACACACGCACACATATACATATGTACACATCCACATATAATATATACACACACATTCGTATATAACACACATGCACACATACACATATAATACACACAAACACACATGCACAAATACATATATGATATATACACACATGCACATATAATATATACATATACACATGCACACATACATATAATATACACACATGCACATACATACACACATGATATATACATACACACTCACACATACATATATAACATATACATACACACATGCACACATACATAACTAATATATATAACTATCTATAATACATATATAACTAATGTGTCATCCAGTCTACAGAGTGGCATCATCACCTTTGCTACAGTCTATTAATTCTACTTATCTTTAAAGAGGCCACTGAATGTCTCATTGGAGGTCACCCTAGGATGTGTCCCGTGAGATGTTTCTGCTGCCACTGCCCACACCCAGCTTTGTAAGGGGAGTTTATGCTTTGTCACCTAGGACAGGAGTCTCTGCATTTATATATATGAACGAGGTTCAATTATTATGGCCCAAAAGAATAACATATTTTTACTGCTGAGGGAAAAAGAATGAAAAAAATCAAAAGAACGAACAATTGTTTAACAGAATGTTTAAATTTTTGGCCTCCTTCGGCCGTCTGACTGGAGTTGTACTTGTCCCTGGAAAGAGTGATCTTTTGGGGTTGAGGCAGTGATGGTTGGGAAGCCCTACAATGCAATGATGGTGGCAAAGACAGAATGGAAGGCTTCCTGTTAGCATGCGTTAGCCTGGGAACTGATTTAATTCATCTTTAAAAGCAGAAGGTTGTTAAGGGATTGGGCCCACCAATCCTTTCAAGGAACCAGCACTGTGATTCAGAGCCATACAGTGTGGCCTTCCAAATTCTGTCTTACAGGCAACAGACCCAAAGCCACTCAGAAGCACAGTACTTCCTGAATCTCTGAGATGATGGGATGTTATGTAGGAGCTTTGGCCTACAGAACACATCCTGTTCTCTAAACACTTTTCTCGGACCATTTTATCAAGTCCAGACTTCCACGCTGGCTTCCTGGACTACATTTCCCTTCTGCTGCTCCCATTCCCATCCTCAAGTAAATGGAGACTTTGAAAGGTTAACTACCTTGCTCGGGGTCACCTGACTACGGGTGGCCCCAGAAATTGAATGCAGGTCTGGTTTCAGAGCCCAGAGTCTGGGTTCACATTCTGTACTCACAGCGGTAAGCGAAGTCTCCAGGGGAAGCCGTTCATGCGCACATTGAAGTGTCTCTGCTGTCGCTGCTCTTGGGGTCCGCCATTCACCTTGAGAGAACTGCACACTGGAAGATGCTGGCTGGCTAAAGACACGAGTGAGAGCGGGGGCTGCGTCATGCTTTCATTTCCCCAGCAGGAAGCGCTGACGATAGGTCTCTCTTAGATCTAAAAGTGAGAATCAGTGGAGGCTGTTCGTTTTTATTTGAACTTTCCATTTCGGTTAAAATCAAAAGTCCCGAGTCCATCTTCTCTCCTGTATGTAGATTTCCACTATTAAGTTAAATCAGGAGACATTATGAATTCTCAGCACCTCTTTGGCCATAGGGTTCTTTCTATAGCTTTTTCAGATGCCACCGTTTTGATCTACTTGAAAAGTCTATTGAAACATTCTTTCTTTCTTCTTCTATTACTCGGCCCTCCTTTCTACTCGGTGGTGTCTCCGAATTCTATTCATAGATATCTGCCCCTTTCTTCTATCTTATGTACTTAAATCTCCTTTAAATGGCTCGCGTTCCATTGATCAAATCATTGGCCCAGATCCCCTTCCTGCATCCCTGTGAAACACAAGCTTGGTGTGGGACTCTAGAAATCTCATCTAATTTCTGTTAATTTTACAGAGAGATGCTGTATCCCCCCAGTATACTTGAGAAGCCTATAAGGGTTCTCTGGATGTTTTAGTCAAACCGCAAACATTTAAGACGGATTATTCCAGGAAAATTCTCAGGTTGGACTGTGTTAGGTCAAGTGAATACCATCGAGCCGTTCCATGGAGGACAGGTAGGTGAGACACTGGGATTGCCTCCCCTGGGTCCCGGTGTCTACCCTCCCTGAACCCTCCAGTTGGCAAAGGGGAACTGTGAGTCACTCGGCTGACCTGGAGAGGACAGCAATGTCCTAGTCCCGAGTAGGACTCAGAAAACCTTGAAATGAACTTGTTTCTTTATGTAAGTTTTAGCGTTTTATTTAGAGCTAAGACTCTAAAGGCCTCCTCTCTCTGTATGATTCTCTGTTTAGTTCACTGTCTGGACCCAGCTTAGCCTTAGCACCATTGAATGTTAGACGGTTGATGTTAGCAAATGGCTTGGACTTAAGGTAGTGGGAAACAGCCAGGCTGAGGAATTAGTCAACACGTAATAACACCCAACTGTTTTGTTTCCAGAGCTGGGCATTTCCGAGGCTAGTTCTACCACTCATATTCCTGGGATTGGGTCATGTAAGCAGCACACAGTCAGGAGCTGAGTCCCTCCGTGCAGTCAGAGATGGAATGGCTTGTTCTGTTTCCGTTCTCAGTGTGTATTCTGACCAGAGATACCAAGTCCTTGTTTTGTAGCCAAATGAGACTTTTGCTCCGATCAGTCCCTCTGGTTTGCTTTTCCTATGGGCAATGTGTGACTCATCTCTTTTTTTGACGAACCCTCTGATCCCTGCAGGGTGTTCTCATCTCAGTCTTCTCTCGATTCTAATAGCATCTGAGCTTCTTGAAGGATTAGACGTTGAATTGTAGTGTTAATTTTTAAATCCATGGTAGAAGCTACTGTATGATGAAATTCTTTACTTGTGTGTGTGTGCGCACGTGTCCAGAACACAGCATTCTCTTACTTTACACATGTATTTGTAGCCCCTGTAATTTTCATGGCTCACTTCACAACTGTGACCTCTCCCTGACCACACGTTGATGAATACGGCAGAGAAGGTTACGTTTGCCATCTAAACAAAATGCCACAGGAATAATGAGCTGATTTTGCCTAGACTACTAATTTGTAGAGTGTGAACTTACAGTTTTTATTAAGCATTTCAGTCAAGTGTGTGGTGACATAAAATGCAAATGCTTTTGTTTGTAGATGTTATGAATTATTTAAACCCCAACCCAGTGGACAAATATTAAACACAAGCCACAGAACTGGTGACAGGAACAGTGCTGTGTTGTGTGACATGAGACATATAACTTGGAGAAAGCTTGCCAGTGTTGGGTTTGGGGTACAGCATGGACCTTCAGATTCAGTTTCTGCTTAATCGGATCTGTATTTCACGTCAGTATAAGTGCAGGAAGCATCCCTGGAGCAGTAGTTTTCCCGCAAGTAAGCAACGTTAACTTCCAGGCCCTGTTTGCTTGTTTTGGTTAATCAGATTCTATTATGTGTCCGAGACTCAAATTCCACCAATATCTAACCCACAAATGTTAGCTTTAATGCAGGATCCACTGAAAATGTTGTAAAATTCTATTTTCTTTTGAAAAATGTGATTGTCACTGTGGAGATATTGGATTCTGTGTCAATGAGCAAAGTGTATTCCAAGATGGCCAGAATGAAGAGCGGCTGGGGTAAGATAGAGATGAGCCGACTGACCACAGCGCGTAGGATGCCAACCTTTGCGCATGCTCTGTAGTGCTGAATTCATCTCACCTTTCCTCTGGCCAGGCGCTCCTGTTGTGTTTTGTTTGATACAGCGCCTCACCCTGGCTGGCCTGCCACTCACCGAGTAGCCCAAGATGGCCTTGACCTTGTAGCCATCCTCCTCCGCGCTTACGATGCTGCTGTAAGCCACTCTAGCTGGCCGGACTTGGCTTGCCTTTATCTAGTGTGACTGAAAACACTAACAGGTAAGGTGGGATGCCCGCTCTGTGTACCCGCTCTGTAGCTCTGTTTCCTCCTAAGTGCTTATTCACAAGTTAGCGAGGACAGATTTGTAGTTATCCCTATAGGTTCTATCTCCATAAAAACCCAAAATGCCGACTCTTGGATTTGTGCCTGTTGTACCAAAATTAACACATTTTACATCACGGTCTTCCTTTTGGGGCCCCAACTGGATTGAAACTCTTTGAGGTCAGATTTTTTTTATCTCCGCTCACAGCATGGAGTATATTTCTTACAGCTGATGCCTAAAAAGTGTTGTTTGAACTACCAGCTGATTAGATGTTATGATTTCTTAGTGCACTCTAAGTCCACAGGGCAGGGTTTATTTTATCTTGATGGCGAATATGCTGACTCACACATGAGAGGTGCTCTGTCTGGCGCTGTCCGTGCTCCCGAGGTTTCTACCCTCCTGCTCTGCTCCTGCAGCAGTCATGGGCATCAGTTCTCCCCGTGGGCCTCCTGCCCATGAAGATCTGTGGGCATGTTTCCCGATACCACAGCTCCTTGCCATGTGACCCAGGCTTGAGTTGACCTCATGGGGCAGTGGACAGTGCAAGCCCAGTGATGATGCCTGTCACAAACATTTGTTCATTTATTCAATACTGTGACTTATTTTTGGCAGGGGGGAAGCTGTTGTTATCTGATTTTGTTGTTAGTGGATAGAGGAAGTGAGTTTAGTACTTCAAAAACTGCAACATATTTTGGCGTGTCGCCTTCATTGACCAGCAATACTGTATGTCACCTCTTCCATCAGTTCCCGATCTGATTTCTTCTTTCATGATGTCCTATTTAGTCTGGAGGCCTGGCCTTACTCATCCCTTTACCAAAGTAGGTTTTACATGTCTCTCTCCCTCCCCTCTTCCCTCCCTCCTTATCTCTCTCCACTGAGAAGTGCTTTTTTACCTTCACTAATTTCTAAATTTTCATCTTTTTCCTTCCAAATGAGCCCTTTACACTTGGATTGCCTGTATTACTTTCATGAATACCGCCAGCTCCACCATTATCCTCACTACCAACATTGTTTGCTATGCTACCCATATCTGGGATTATGAAGACTGTTTGCTGGTATACTGAACACATTTAAAAGTGGCTATTAAAAAAAATGCTGTCTTCGGATAGTCTTTCTCTGCTATTGATTTCTTTGTCCATCCTGCCCTTTGACCCCCTTTTTCTGTTTGTGGGGGTGATGAGGAGCACTAAAGGAATTGAAGCATTACCAGAATTCAGTGGCTATATAAATAATAATCCCACCGTCGTAAATGTCACAGGTGTTGCCAAAGTGCTTGAAACCAGGACCATAGGGTGTCTCATGGAGGGCAGTGGCTTCTTCTTTTGCATTACCGGTGTGTTTCACACCGCTTGTGGACCTGTGAGAGGGAGACGAGATGGTCATCCTTTACACACATGTTGGCCTTGGTGTTGCTCGTGCAGATGCATAGTCTCATCTAGTTCCTACAGGCACTGAGCCTGGTGTAGGGGCTGACTGTGCAGATGAACTGAAACAGACTCCCCTGACATGTAGCACCATGTTAGACATTTCTACTGTGCTTTGATTTCCGGCTGGTATTTTATTACTTGTCTTACATGGCGAAATGTGAATGTACAGATTTCTGCATAGACTTACCTTTTGTTTAGTCCTGCTTAGTCACCCTCCAGCTCGGTGGTACCTCAGCATTTCTATTCACGGTGAGACACATAAAAGGCTCTGTGCTGTGCTCTTGGGATGAATCACCACCTCTCTCAAGTCAGTTTTGTGTGCGCTGGATGTTCATCTTGAAACCCACCTTCCCCTCATCCCCCAAAGATGCAATTCCATTCTGTTTTCCTATTCCATGTCAGCACCATATCGCACTGAGAGAACCTGCAGATGTACTTTAGAAAAGATTTCCTGTAACCAGAGAAACCCTCAGTAGCAATCTATAGAATTTTGAATGCACCGATCCACAGTCGAGTTCTGACAACTTATGATTGCTTTCTCCAGTCGTCAAAGATGGAAATCTGCCCCTACTTTATTACCCCCTCCCCAAACCTCCCTGACAAACAGTTCCCTTACAAGGTCCCAGTGCTGCAGATTTGGGACGGTGTTCATTTGCAGTGGTGGGGAGATAGCGGTTTGCTGTAAGTAGATCCTAAAATCTCGCATGTACCTGTTTGACCTTAACATTTGTCTACATGAATATAAATATTTGACTTTAGTATCACACGAAACAGTAGTGTTTGCTATTTCCAGAGTTCAGCAAAAGCCACGTCCTGGTCTTCTCCGCTGACTTGCTGGTTGACCACAGTAGTCCTTGGAAGTAACTACTTTGTGCCTGTGGAAATAAATGAGATAAATCTAGCTTCTGCTAAACTTTCAAAGCATTAAAGTCAAATATGGAATAATGGCTAGAGTCTTAATTTCTATAGCTTGACAGATCTGCAATATTCTGCCGTGAATTTGTCATTTTCGAAGTAGTGCCTGGAAAACATAAAAATTGGTTTCCTATCCCCGGGGCCAGGGAGGTGTCTCAGAGGGCAAAGCAGTTGCTCCACAAGGAGGGGGGCGCAGTTCAGATGACAGGCATCATGAAAATGCCAGGCAGGCTCAGCCTCCGCCCATAACCTCAGCGCTGAGGAAGCAGGAGCAGCTGCTGGGCTGAAGCTGAATAGGTGGAGTCTTGGGTTCAAACGGGAGACCCCCCTCAATGTCCAGGGGAAGAGCTATTGAGAAAGAAACCCAGTGTCAACCTCTGACCTCTACACATATGTACACACGTGCGTGTTCCTGCTACACATGTGCACTTTATACATATGCACAAATTTATCTCACTTCCTGTTTATTCAATTGTAAATAAAAACCCACTTTCTTACTTTAAAGGGTAAATATTACTTTACAGACATTTCCATGGTCAGAATACCTCCCCCATTTCTCCCAGGTACTGACTGACTGCTCTTTACCATGCGTGTATCCTGATCCCCCGTTCTGTCGCTGTCCCCTGCCTCAAAATCTTTTTAAACATGGTCTGTAGCACCCATCTGCTGGAGATGAAGTCTCTCGGGGTTTTTATGTCTGGAAACGTCTTTAGTATGCTCCTTTTCAAAGAACTTTATTTGATTCATAATTACTAATAGCTTTAAAAATATTCTTAAGGATGCAACTCCACTCTTTTCTCATTTGTGTCGCTTTTTCTTATAAGTCGGCTGTTATCTTTGTTCCTATGTGTGTCTCTATGTACAATTACATATTGTACATATGTATGTATATATACTAAATGTAGTACATGCGTATTAAATAAGTGTATTTAGGTGATCCGTAGTTTTTTTTCTCAGGGTTGGCTTTGAGTGACTTACTGTGTCATGGCTGTTTCTCAATTTCCTTTATATTGATTGAACTTCTTAAATGTGTGGGATGGTCATTTCTGTCAAATTTTGAAAGAAAAAGACAACCATGTCATTCCTTTTTTCAACTGGGAGTTTATTCTCTGAATCCCCGTCATGGACTGAGTTGCGTCAGGCTTGGACTGTGTGTAGCTTTCTTCCTCTTGCTCACTTTATTTTGGATAGTCTCGAGACCTGGGCCTTCAAGTTTTCAGCTGTTGGTCACATGCGCTTTGCTTTTCTTCAACTATTAAAGTTTGGCTGGAGAGATGTCTCAGTGGTTAAGAGTACTGCCTGCACATCTAAAGGTCCTGAGTTCAATTCCCAGCAACCACATGGTGGCTCACAACCATCTGTAATGAGGTCTGGTGCCCTCTTCTGGCCTGCAGGCATGCATGTAGGCAGAACACTGTATACATAATAATAAGTAAATCTTTAAAAAAAAATCTTCCCAATTCTTTTATCCATATGAACACAGTAATTAATGGTACCTGTTTTGATGACAGTGATTACACATTCTCATGTCTTTTGTAGTCCTTGGTTGATTTTGTTCGACTGATGTTTCTTCACTATGAGGTGTTTTCCTCTCTCTGTCTGTCTAGCATCTCTCCCTCCTCCTCCTGCAGTGGAGGACTTGAACCCAGGGCTTACACCTGTGAGGTGAGCGGTATGCATTGAGCTAAAGCACTAGCCTTGTTTAGAAACTTTTCCTGGAAGCCAGACATTGCGATTTCCCCTTTGTTGGTGGTGAATATTTTTATTCTTAGGTACATTTTCTTGAGTGCTTGGGATGAAGTTAATGATTAGGAAAAAAGTTGATCCTTTCAGGTCTCGTTTTTAAGATCCGTCTCTAAGCGCCGTTGCCAGCACTGCTTGAGTTACGAGGCATCCTTTTCTCTCCAGTGTGTCTGGTAGGGAAAGGCACAGTTCCTGGTCTTGTCGAGAGCTGGGCACTTGATGTGGGAGTGATTTCTTATTAACAAAGAAACTGCCTAGGCCCCTTGATAGGCCAACCCTTAAGTAGGTGGAGTAAACAGAACAGAGGGCTGGGAGAAAGAAGCTGAGTCAGTGAGTCGCCATGGTTCTCCCACTCCAGGCAGATGCAGGTTAAGATCATTCCTGGTAAGCCAGCTCGTGAGCTACATGGATATTAGAAATGGGCTAGTCCAGGTGTGAGAGTTAGCCGAGAAAAGGCTAGATGTAATGGGCCAAGCGGTGTTTAAAAGAATACAGTTTCCGTGTAATTATTTCGGGGCATAAACTAAGCTAGCCATGTGGGCTGCTGGGTGCCGGGGACGCAGCCCAACCGCTCTTAATTCAACAGGCACTCTTCGCTCTACTCTGTTCACCGTGGTTCTTCACCTCTCACCTGGCTTTGGGGGCTGGGTGTGTTTCGTCCCCAGCAGCTGCTGATGACCTGGGTGTTGGCATGTCTGCAGTGGGTGCCCTGAAATTTCCCAGAGTTCTCTGCTCAGATCTCTCTCCTCTATTACATGTTCTGTTAGTTTTTCCGATTCCCTGGTCTCCCTAGAGTCTCAGACCTTTTCCCTCATGTCGTGAGAAGGCTAAGCCTGGATTTTCCTTTCTTTGATTAGGACCCATAAGCTGACAGAGTTAGGGGCCTCAACTTCCCATTTCTTAGGGTTTTTCTCATATATTTTTAATTTTTAAAAGATTATTTCCTGGTCTCCAATATTTTGAAAACTATTGCTGTACATAACTTTGTACACAAATTTTTCGCAAACAAGAAAGCTGATCTAGTTTATTCTATTCAGTTTGGTGGGAGTGGATGTGTTCTTTTCCAAACAAAATTTTGTTCATTGTAATAGAATTGTTTGATATTCAGTTTAATGTACTTTATTGTGCTATTTCCTATTTTAATCATTTCTAAATTTCTCTTAATGAATATTTTATATTATAAGCATAATGAAGGTTTCATACTTAACTGAGTAGTATCATGCTTGATTATTTTATCAAGGCCTTGCCATTCAAAACTATTCTTAATAACTGAACAATTTGGGTGAATGCTTGCAATCCTAACTTCTGAGGAGACTGGGGTGGAAGGATCATGAGTTCAGAGCCAGCCTGGACTATACTGAAAGAACCTTATCTCACAAATCACCGCAGCACACCAAAAACCAAAAGCAAGTAAGCAATGTTAAAAAAAATCATTCCTTTTTACTGAAAAAAAAGTTTTATATAATATATTCTGGCCATGGTTACACCTCTGTCAACTCGTCCCTTCTTCCCTACTCACCCAACTTCATGCCCTTCATTTCTCTTTCCCTTTAGAAAATAGATAAAACTCCTAACAGAGCCCAAACAAACCAGAATTAAAAACAAAAAAGTAAAAAACCAAAGAACCACCCACACACCCATAAAAAACACAAAATCAGAAATAATATACAAGCAAAAACAAATAGTAAGACCAAAAAAGGTCAAACAAAGCAACGTGAGACAAAATGTCTACAAAAATACCACGGAGTTAGTTTTGTGTTGGCCATCCCTGAGCATGGATCAAACCCTTCAGTGTGGCCCATCCATCCAGTGAGACTCCTTTGGAGAAGCTAGTCTATGCTTTGCAAATGACTGCCAATTGGAGATGGCTTCTCGGTTAAGGATAGAGGTGTGTGTCCAGTTCCCCTCTCAGCGCTGGGCCCCCCCCACCTGGTTGTGCAGGCCCTGTGTGTGTCACCACAGTCTCAGGGGTTCATGTGTGTGTCAGCCTGTTGTGTTGGAATTTTTCGAAACTCTGTTTCCTTGGTATCATCCATCCCCTCTGGCTCTTGCAATATTTCTGTCTCTTATTTAGCACCGTTCCCTGAGCTCAGAGGGAAGGCCTCTGGTGAAGGAATCTATTTAAGGCTAAGTGAGCTGGGAGGAAAGGCCTCTGATGAATCCCATTTAAGGCCAAGTGTTCCAGAAATCTCCCACTCTGTGCACATTGCCCAGTTGGAGGTATCTGTTTGAGTTTCTCTCTACTGTAAGAGGAAGCTTGTCTGGTAATGGCTGATTAAGGTATGTGTATAGCAGAACGTCATTAGAAGTCATTTTCTTGCGATGTTTCTTTAGCAGAACAATAGTATTTAGTTTTCCCCCAATCCCATGGCTTTTCTAGTCTCAGGCTCTTGGATACCCAAGCAGTGCCAGACATGGGTTCCGTCCTGTTGAGTGGGCTTTAAAGCCAATCAGAAAGTGGTTGTTTACTTCAATAATGCTTGTGCCATTATTGCGCCAGCATGCTGTGCAAGCATGTCAATGTTGCTGATGACAAGATTTGCTCTGGGGTTGGTGGTTACCTTTCCCTTCTAATAGTGAGCAGAGTGTTTTCAGTACCATGAGCACCCATCAGCAGGGTATTGTTTCTAAACTAGTCTGAGATTAAGAAGTTAATTTGTTGAGAATAATCATTTCTATGCCTGTGAGATGGCACTCTGGCACCTGATGAGAGTCCTCCGCAGATAAAGGTCTTGCCGCCAAGTCTTATCTCTTCAGTTTGACCCAGGATCTATGTGGATCTATGAGAGAACTGTGTCTTACATGGCATCTTCTGACTGCCACTTGCATGCCATGACACGTAACCCCCACAATGAATAAGAAAAAAAATATAATTATGAGAAAACAGAGCACTGGAAAGAAATACCATGATTTAAAGAGTCACGGAAGCCAAGTAGCTTTGAATAACATACTTTTGAAGATAGTCTATGCGAATGAGTATCAAATGGCTTATGTATTACTGCATTTTAAATAGGATCATCTTTTATGGCTCTTGTTTAGGGGGTTCTATAGTTCATGTGGCGGCCTCTAGAATGCTCATATATTCAGCAATTGTGAACTCCGTGCTAGCGAATCACATTATTTTTAATCTACTCGCATGTTTGAGTGATAAAATATAGTACTGTGAACTAATATGAGAGTCAAGCGACAAAATTCAGGAGCATATCTTGCCATCATGAGCACATCTTGCCACTTCGAGAGTTTTCTGGCATTAAGGGCACAATTGACTGTGAGAATATAAGAGAAGCTTTTGAGGTGGTATAGTTCCATATGCTGTGGGAATATGTCAGTGATTTTTAATTCTGTAATTTGGGTTTTTAATGTAGTCGTTTGAAAGCTACTTGTTAAGCAAGAAGACCAGAGTTGCTTTAGAATGCTTTAGGCAAGTAATTCTGTGAGAAGAAATGAGAATTAACTTGAACATTCTTCAGGACTGAAATAAATATCAGCACTGTGATGCCAAAGCTTGTGCTGTTGTTATGTTGCTGTTTCCAGTATTTAAGCATAAAGGTTAGGCCAGATTTATATGCTCCTATAAAACTGAACCAATATGTAAATAATTTATAGAATTTTAAGCACAGAATCTCACATAGAAAAATGCCTCACAGTTTGAGAGACCACAGGTTCTCTCTCGGTGTTTTTTCTTCTCTGCCTTCAGATGTAGAGCCTCTTAGGCCAGCTGAAGAGCCACTCCTGTAGGCTAAGGATGGAATTTTCCAGCCTCCCTTGGAGCTAGGAATCTGAGCATGTGGCAGAGTTCTATGCATAGGATGTAAATGGGTGCAAATTTGGGGACTTCCAGGTGGGTCTTGAAGGGCAGAGGTATGCAGAGCCATCTCTTCCTCTGTCTCTGTTGCTGAAGGGTGGATATGCATCTAGACCATTCTGTGGAAGCCAGTGGCTGAGGGATGGTGGGACAGAAGGCTTTTTACAAAGGCCTGGGCCCAGGATGATGACTTTTGCCTTAGGCAGAATTGCCAAAATAGATTGGAGTCGTATCTGAACTGTCACTGTGGCTGTCTGTCACTTGGAGCCAAATTATATGTCCTGTTACCATTATTTTGCATTTAAAAATGTTATAGTTGCCTTTTGTAACTAAATTAAAAACCACCAAGTGGTTATGCACCATAACTTTAAGAGGGTCTCTCTCTCTCTCTCTCTCTCTCTCTCTCTCTCTCTCTCTCTCTCTCTCAGTCAGTATCTTATCACCTAAGGCAGACAAAACGGTTAAACCCAGTGGGCCTTTTTTTGTGAAATTTTAATACAGATTTAAGTCACAAATTCCTGATGCTGACCTGGGAAGAAGTCAAGGTTTGGGAAGAGAGGTAAAGCTAAATTAGTTATTTCTGCATTTTATTTTCTTACAGTCACAAACAATCGTTTCCATTTTTCTGTGTTCTCTATTTCTTAGCTTTTAAGTCACAATGCCTCCCTTTAGTCTCCTGTGTGAATTCCTTCCCTACGCTCTTTTACTCTGTCAGTGATAGCCCCTCTGAAAACGGCAGTCCCAGAGACTGGGATAGCCCAGAGACTGGCAGTTTCCTCCATGGCCTCTCCTCTCATCTGCTTCATGGATCCTCTTTAATCCAGCCCTGAAGAGTGGGCAGACTTTGATTCGTGGCTAATTTTCCTCTTTCCCCTGGGTGAGGGAGATGAGGAACCAATCACGTGTAGATATGTTTTGATGATTGTGCTCAAATTTAAGAAAATGTTAAATCAATTGGTAATATTCATATATAGGATATGCTAAATAAAAGTCTCATTTCTGTGATGTAGGAGAAAAATCAGACCACACTATGATGTAGGATTCCCTTCTGTATGCTCTGAATACCATTGGTTAATAAAGAAGCTGCTATGGGCCTATAGACAGAGCAGACTAGAGCTAGGTGGGAAAACTAAACTGAATGCTGGGAGAAAGAAGGCGGAGTCAAGGAGAAGCCATGTAGTCACAGCTGGGGACAGATGCCTCCATTGAAGCCCACTGAAACTTTGCTAGTAGGCTGTGACCTTGTGGTGATACACAGGTTAATAGAAATGGGTTAACCAAAACATATAAGAACTAGCTAGCAATACGCTTAAGTGATTGGCCAAGCAGTGATTTAAATAATATAGTTTCTGAGTGATTATTTCAGGGCTGAGCAGCCAGGAATGAATTAACAGCTTCCTCCAACAACACTATCGTACATTTCATAGAGCTTACAGCTGCACCCTGTAGATCCTAGCTTTTTCGTTTCGGTATCTGTTACACCCTGGTGCTTACGTCTTGCATATTTTATTTTTCCTAACTGTCTGTGTATGGTATGTAATTGAGGTCTGCCATATTTATTTTCTGCAGCCATCATTTTAAACTAACCTTTCCAGTGGGTATTTCCTTTCCTTGGCCTTTTTCAGTTCCAATTCTGCCTTCCCATTTCTGCTTCTGTCTTGGGCAATCATACTGTCTTACTTTCTGCCTTGCCTTGCAGTAGAATTCTGACTTCAATGCCTCTTGTCTTAACTAAATTATTTTATCACCCTTTATACTTTATACACCCAGGGAGGCTTTCCTAATGCCAAAAAATAATGTTTGCCTCAGTCCTTTGAGAAACAGTTTAAAACAGGGACCCAAAAGGTTAAACATAGACCTAGCTGCTATATGACCTCCCAGCTCTACTCCCAGGTGTACGGGAAGTGGGAGCGACCAAGGAGGGAAAGAAAGAAGGAGGAGAGATGGATGGAGAAAGGGGTAAGAATTGAGAAGGGGTTTTCAGACAAAAATATATGTATGTTTGCAGCCATCTATAATAGCGAACAGTAGAAATAATCCTAATATCTACTACCTTTGAACGTATTTTTAAATGGTGTTGTATCTACTTATTAAAATATTATTGTGCACAATAAGTGAGAATGGAGTGCTGGTGGTGGATGGGAGTCATGAATATTATGCCGTGGGAAACAGGCCAGGCTTTTGAGACCATGTCTGGTATGGCTCTCTGTGTGGGAATGGGTCATGTTAAGGGAAGCAGGCTGTGAGTGTCAGAAGACATGGGATGTCTCGGGGAGGGGGGGCAATGGCAAGGTTGTGAAATTAGATAGAACTGACAGTTGCATTAACTCTTTGATTATTGATAACCACTGGGTTATATCGATTGAAGGGTAAACTTGTAAACATAGGAATTATACCTAATAAAGGAAATAGGTCATAGAACAAAAAACTAAACCAAGCTGAATGGGAACAGGGTAGAAATGAAGAAATTAGCCAAGGTGTATTTACCTGGACAATTCTGAAATGAGTGGATATCCTCAGGGATATCCAGTGCAGCTGTACAGGACAGATTGTGAATTTGCATGGTTAGATCGGAGATCTAAGGACATGAGAAAGGTTAGATTTAAGGCATGAAGTCAGTATTAAAACATCACCATCTCCATCTACTGAATGTGCCTTGCTTTTTCAGTGTTTCTTTTTTATGTCAGAAAATCGTTAAGTCCAAATTCTTATGTTAACATTAATTCTACTTTGGGTTTGTTTTCTGTATATTGGTAAATAACGACTGATTGATGTGTTCTCTTGGAAAAGTGCAATTATACTAGCTTATAAAGTACCTTTGATATTTTTATGGAGAGAAATTCATTTCTATCTATGGCATTTCTTTTGGGGTCCAATTACTAGAGCTTGTGTCAAAGATTTGAGCACAGGTCATTCACTTAGAGGCAAAAGGCAAAGTAAACTTGAGTGTTCAGAGCAGGACAGAAAGGATGAGGGTGTATTGAATCAGCTCTGGTTCTGAACAAGAGAAATGGAATTCTGGGGATGCTATGGAAGCTACACATTGGAGCTGTCCTCCTCCAAAACAAGTGACCTAGGGTTACTCTTCATTGAGGATTGCTTCCAGAGGATACAAACCCCAGAACTTTATTCTGCAGTGCAGTCCGGAGAAAGCCCTTGGGCAAAGGCATGCATACGCTGGCATCGGAAGCCTGTGGGCCTCCATTCAAGCAGTAGTGGGCATGGGTGTGGGCGGCATTAACAGAATCCACTATAAATACAGGTGGTGATCTTTGTAGGAAGAGGGTTGCAATGCAAAGAAGGCCAGAATTGAAGTTAGTCTTTCTCAGGATTCCCCCAGCCCAAGATAAGCCCCTGCTGGTCCAAGAAGCAGGGTGTACCAATCCTTCTGTAGGGGGCATTTGGCCTTGTACAGCCCAGTTTCTCTTATAGAGACAGCTTCCTTCCTATTTTTCAGAGGTGAGCATTAACTTAGCTACGTGCTTGAAAATACTTTGAAGGTTTAAAGAATCATTTCATACTTACTCAGATATCCTCCCAAATTTATATCTATAGTGATATATAGAACGTGATGGTCAACCTGATCTGTCTTGGATGTTAACCTGTCCAAAGGCTACTGCTGTCTGAGCAGTATGAATCTGGTCTCTGTGAGACTCATGTAAGAGCAAATTTCCAAGTTCTGTGTAAGCAACAAAGGTACCATGGGCATGGTTATTTTTAGCCCATCAGCAGTGAAGACAACCCAGGGAAAGCGGGTGAAATGAACCTTGAAGTAATAGATAGGGATTAGCCGTGTAGAAATGGGGGGCTAGGAAGAAACGGTGCATTCCAGGAGAGCCTGGGCAGGGCACTGGTGGCAGCACACACAAGCGTGAACCCACTGTGTTCAGGTGAAGTGTTTGGACTCATGAGATGGGCAGGAGAGGCTGTGGATCTGTCTGCTGCTAACCATCCCTGTGGTCTGCTACTGGTTAGATAAACCTTCTTAGCCTAAGCCTCTTTGCTGAATTTGAGGACATTACATGTCAATGTGAAAATGATCTACTGTAGAATCCCTTTGAAATGTTGTAAATGTCTTTAAAAAGTAATGGCCTTGGGCTAAGGGTGCAGCTAAGTGATAGAACCCTTGTTTGCATGTGTGAGACCTGAGTTCCATCCAGAGCATCAAAAAACAAAACAAACATGAAAAAGACAAATCAAACATCATTGCCTTTTAAACTCTGAAGGTCTAGCACCATGCATGAAATCCCAGCAATTTCCTTTGGAAAAAGTGCTTTCTTTAGATTTTATAGTCCCCGTTTAGACTTCCATGGGAGGCAGTTTCGCCAGCACCTTCATGCCAACTGTTGTGTGATCTTATTCATCTTAATCATATTCCATTTTCTATATTGTATTCCCCTTTGTATCTTTTCTGCTCAGGCTCCAGGCCTCATACCTCTCCAGAAAGACTTTTCTTTTTAATTACTTGAGATAATATGCAAAAACATTCAACCAGATAATTCAGAAAGTTTATTTAAAAGAATTTGGAGTCATGCCATCATCATTAAAGGAAGCGGATGACTCTCAAGATGAGTGGCTTTGAAAGGGGGAGCATGGACGTTTGCTGTCTGCAGAGCGAAATGGTTTGTATTTCCTAGCCATAAAATGCATTGTCTCTACTTGACAGATGCTTATGTCAGAAGACATAGGTTCAAAGAGCAATCCTTGCAGGGCATACGGACAGCGATGGAGTAGGAGAGCTGCAGAGGGAGACTTGCTGCAGGTTCAGAAACATGCTTGGCAGCATGAGGACATAGGATGCACAGCAACAACCATGTGAAAGGAGGAAGGTAGTCAGAGCAGGGTGGAGGATGGCCAGAGACCAGGAAACCCTGACAAGTGTGGGCTTCTCCTGGGAATGGGGAGGGAGTTTAACGAAGCTGGGTGAGTTCTGACTGTAGAGAAGCTTTGTAAATTCTGGAGTGAAAACTGCAGAGGTTATATAGAGTTGCTAGAGCAGCCATGATAGGTTATCAAGCAGAGGTTGGCATAGTCTGTATTATTGTGTTTTGGTAAGAGTGTGCAATTGATTTGGCGTGGAGGGAAACAGGAACTAATGGACTCCGGAGAATATTGCATGTCTGGCCACATGTGAACCTACACAGAGGTGGTTGTCACAGTGACAGCAACACCGGAGGAGATTTGAAGGCTACTTAGGAAGTAGGGAGGTTGTAATGAGTGGCCGTCGTGAGTGGTGCAGAGAAAGGAGACTGGGTTCTCTCACACGGGTGAGCTTTGGATTCTGGTGCCTTTTGGTGCTATTAGACTTTGGGAGAAAAACACTTGTTGGTGAACATTGACTTTTGTCCCATGCTTGCTGTGTGTGAAATACTTGCTAATTATTGATTAGTGACTTCATCTTTTCCCAGAACATCTACTCTGTCACTGGGTTCTGAGAATACGGGAAAGGTGTCAGAATGTTCCATGTGTCTCTGGAACAGCCTAATGGAAGAGACGAGCCTAAATGATGACCCGACTAATTACTTAGTAAGAAAATAAGATGGGGAGCCAACTCTGATGATGGAGCTCGGCAAACTGTGTGTCCTGCCGAGTGAGAGAGGCTGGGGAGTCCCTGGAGAGTGGTGGCTCACTTCATCCTTGGTGACATTGACCGGACTGGGTTTGCAGAGTGAACACGAAAGGGGACTAAGCCTAATACACATGTTCAAGGAGAACGGTGGGTGAATGCATGAAGTTAGAAATGAAAGCCAGCGACAGCAGAGGGAATGGAAAGGGTTGAGAGATGACTAGAATTGCTGACTAGAAATGCTCCTCTGGTTTGAGAATTCCTGGTCTCTGTGGGTTCCAGCAGCAAGAGCAGGCGCCATGAAGCAGGGTGGCGATTCATGGCGCTTCCTTGTGATCGAACAAATGAAGTCAAAACCAATGTTAAAAGCTCAGCCTCCCTCGTTTGCTGCGTTTTCTCTGTCATGGTTTCTGCTGACCTGAATGCTGGCCATGCTTCTCCAGTCTTTGCTCACCACTCTATACTGGAATCTCGAAGTTAGCCACAGCAGAGACATCTACAAACACTTGACAGATTCCTGCTCCTAATCGTAGATTTTTGGTTTTGCTTTTTTGCTAGATGAAAGAGTAATAGAGAGCTTGTTAAGAAGGTAGGGTACAATTAAATCAGGTCAGGTAGAGAGGATCTTGGGGATAGGATGCCATGGTGCAAACATTCTTCTAGTGTTTGTGAATCGTTATCAAACAAAAGAACTGTTCCTATTAATGATGAATGGAAGAAATTTTATAATTTTCAAACTGTGAGCTATGTCTTTCATATTAGTAGTTTATAATGAAAGTATACACATAAATATATATTTTGTACACACACACACACACACACACACACACACACACACACTTTTCTATGAAGGCCAGAGCTAAACATTTATTTACTGGCACACAATGGCTGTGTGTATGGGGTGAGACAAAACAGGTCACATCTGTTCTTTAAAAAGCATAGTGCTCTGGTGGGGTGGGTGTGAGCCTTAGACACTGTACCATGTACGTAGAAGAGATTCCCAGATCTAGAGCATTGCCTGTTATGTTTGTATAGGAATGGATTTCTAGTCCTTCAGTGAGGAGCCAGCCAAGAAGGATGTGTGGAAGAGGTGCAGAGAAGTGTTGGCACAGGTGGCAGAGATGGGAGGAGACCATACAAAGACGCTCACAGGGAAATAACCTTGCGCTGGGAAAAGACCCCCTCTGCTAAGGGTACAGAGTGATAAACTTCAATGGCGATCAGTTCCAGTCTTCATACACTGAAGTTGTATCAGTGAATTGCGGTTTACGAAATAGGCAGATGGAGCTGAAGGAAAAACAACCAGATGCCAGTTTACTTGTGAACAAACCATAGAGTAACAAGGGTGAGCACTGTGCTTGGCCAGGGTCAGCTTTCATGCTGATTGAATCTCTGAAATATTATGTTATATTTGTAGCCTGTTTTGTAGGCGGACACATTTAAATGAAAATGAGAGACAATCTAAAGGTGGCTCCTGCATTTAAATGCCAAGTATTATTTCATTTACTTAGCTTTACAACACGACGCTCCATTTCCATGGACACGGATTGAGTTTCCACGAGATGATCAGAAGTGGGGTGTAATTTGAGGTTGGCTAAGAGGCATTCATTGCATGCATGGATAGTTTGAACACAAGGTAAAATGTTATCCAGACTGCTGAAGAAAACAAGTTCTATTTTGGAACACAATTTTTTTTCAGCATTATAATTTATGACTTTTCCACTTGGGTTCTTGCTTTTAACATACACACAAACACACACATACAGACATGCTAATTCAGCACACACATATACTCAGAGACACACACAGAGACACAAACACACACACTTTTATACAGACACTAATACAGCACACATACACTCAGAGACATACATAACACACACTCATGCACACACACACTCATGCACACACACACTCATGCACACACAC
>NC_022009.1:79968564-79970471 GCF_000317375.1 Microtus ochrogaster
TCATGCACAAACATACCCATGAACACACACTCATGCATGCACACACTCATGCACACACACCCATACACAAACATACTCATGCACACAGAGAGAAATGTATCAAGCTTTGCGTATGCTGCTATATTCTGATTATTTTTCATTACTAGAATTTGCAGTCTTTGTTTTTGCTTGGTTGAAAACCATAAGTTATAAAGCCATTTTCATTTTGCAAAGGACACTGACATCTTTCATCATTTCAGTTCTATTTTCTTCAGATATCTGTCAAACAATTGCCCTAAATATTCAGAGACATTCACATAGGCTGGGCATTGTGGTGCATACCAGTAATCCCAGCACTTGAGATGCTGAGGCAGGAGGATTACAATTTGAGGCCAAACTAGGCTATACAGGAATATCCCGTCTCAAACAGCCAACAAAACAAAAAGATAGTCAAGGTGATGAAGGCAAAAATGAATGCTGATAATTGAGTGTACATATGAGGTCTCCCGCTTGTGTGTCATTATAGCTGTCAGTGGTGCATGTGTGTGTGCATGTGTATGTGTGCCTGCATGTGTGTGTGCTCGTGTGCGTGTCTGTGCATGTGTGCACATGTGTGTGAATGTATGTGTGCGTGCCTGTGAGTATATCAGCATGTGTGTGTATAGATTAGAGGTTGACATCAGTGTCTCTCTCCCTCACTCCCCACCTTACATTTTGAGACAGGATCTCGAAGCAAACTTGAACATTTTGATTTGCCTGACTGCCGACTACAACCCCTCAAGATACCGTTCCACATGACCTTCTAGGGCATGTGCAGCTGCTGCTTCTTCTTTGTCTTCTTCGTGTGGGCGCTGTGGACTGCATTCAGCCTGTCCGGCTTGTATGTCACCTTTACTGACGGAGCTATCTTGATGCCCAGACTCTGCAGCTATCTATCATCTTTGAGCCTAATTACGTTGGGGTTATCTGGCCTTCTGACCGCACCCTGGCAGCCTCATGGTGTGTCGGATATTTGGTCGAAGACTTCAAGACTTTGGAAACACGGTCCTTCATGTTGTAGTCATGGTTTTACAATGAGAATATTCTGTGTTCCACTCAGACAGCTGCCCTATTGTCTGTTGATTGACTCTTGGTGGCAAGCTGCCCATTGCTAGTGTAAGCCATGATTAAGGTTGGAAGGAGGGAAGGGTCTGGGCTTTTTAAATTAATTAATTTTCCCAAAAGTTCTTGTCGTTAGGGTGACCACTGATACGTAAGTAAAATTCTGCTGAAGATGTGTCTCTAAAGAATTTGCATTTGGTATTACGAAAGGCACACAGTGTCTGGGGTCTTCTGACCTGTTTCTCTTTTACCATCAGAGACAGCAAAGGTGTTAGTAGGAAAGCAGCCCCTAAGAGGGTCTGCCGAAGAGGACAAGGGTCTCAAAGTCTGCCTACTCCTAACCTTTGCATTTCCATGGTCAGCCTCAGGCCCTCTTCCCTGGAAAGCACAATTCCAGCTGTGTCTGTAGGCCTGACAGAGGCTCTGTTGACTGCTGTCTAGTCTTTATTTTTGGTTGGTAAGAGAAGATGTGACACAATTCCTTTTGTAAAATAGACTTCATTCTTTACAGCCTAGGTAGAACAGTCCAGAAAAGATAAAACCAACATTATCTGTGTCTCACTGCAAAGTATGGTTGGTGTGGAAGGCCCCTGTGCACATGTTCAGCAGAGAAGAAGACAGTCTGACAGTGTGCATGCCAACGGCATCTATTGAGTGGCTTAAATCAGGGCGACAGTCAGTGAGGTGGTTCAGCGAGGAAAGGTGCCTGTTGGGATGACCTGGGCTGGATGCCCAGAATCCCCAGGGTGGAAGGAGAGGACCACCTTTCCTGGGTTTGTCATACATGTATCATGGGTTCTCTCTCTCCCCTCCCTCCCTACTTCCCT
>NC_022009.1:79970761-79973079 GCF_000317375.1 Microtus ochrogaster
CCCCCCTCGTCTCCCTCTCTCTCTTTAAATGTAACAAAATTCCCCCCTCGTCTCCCTCTCTCTCTTTAAATGTAACAAAATTTTAAGTTTAACCACCTTACTGAGTTGTTTTCTGGTTTATGTGGGACCGTTTACCAAGATTCTCATTTTAAAATGTTAGTTGCCTTTTATGTTGTTAAAAATGTTAGGAATGAGTGAAATTCTTCCTGTTCATGCACTGCTAGAGACTAAGGGGAGTGGTTTTTAAATGACCCAAGGTAGTTGTCAGTACAATTAAAAAATAATTATCAACTTATTTGAAAAATTAAATCCAGTTGTGTGTCTGTGTGTGTGATGTTGATGATGTCACTTATTGATGATTCACATATATTATTATATTATTACTTGTCTGAGCAGTATTTCATAACAGGTGTATTATGAAGCCAGTCAGCTTCCTGTCCCTGCAAGGTGTGAACATTAGAGTCATTTAACCTTGGCACTAAAGCCCTCATTGTGGTACCGGTAGGTGCTGTGCTTCTGAGGGCCACTCTGTGCTGTCTCAAGTCCATGCAGTTTCTGGGGTTGATGTGTGGCCCCAAACACAGGCGGTCTCATACTGCCTAATTATAGCTACTTACCAGTTACAGTGTTTGATACAGCTTTTTTTTAAATGTAAAATACAATTTATTTCTAACTAGAAAATCTCATCTACATTGTGAAATTCTGGAGAAGCTTTGTGTGTGTCTCAATTATTTCATTCTATGAAACAATTTTTCCCCACCTGATCAAATTTGATAGCAAATATATGTTCATAAAAGTTTGATATTGATTGCTTTGCTTCCTATGCTCCTTACCACAGGCTAGATTAGTTCATTTTTAGGTATTTTTCTTAATCTTACTTTATTAATATTAACTAAAATTTTGCTCCATCCGTTTTCAGATAGTCTTTAGTCTAAGCTGGCCTTAAACATGCTTATACAGCCGAGGGTGACTTTAAACCCTTCTGCCTCCGGCATGCACACCTTACCTGGTGTTAGGCAGGGTTGGGGAGTGAACCCATGCTTCATGCATGCTAAACATGTTCACAAACTGAGCTCAGCTTCCACCCTTTAACTAACTGAATATCTACTAGAAACACTCCCGGGTGGGAAACTCTCAGACAAATACTCAGCAGTGATGAAGGCTGCGCTTGACTAGGAAGTCAGGTTTCATGTTCCTGAGAAGAGTTAGCTGGAAGAATGCTTTAGTTCAAGATGTTAACTGAAGTTACTGTGTATCTATCCCCTCTGTACCTGGGACTGTGATCGCTGCTCAGTCTCTGAATATAAGGAGCCTCATTAAGAAACATTCTTTCAAAATTTTAATTCCCTCTACATCAGTCGTACTTTGATTTTAGTTCAGATGTGAATTAAATACAATAACATGTAATTACATTAAAAATCAACTCTCCACCATTCTGGGCACGCTTCATAGCCCAACTCCCTTGCACAAAACTCAGTGCCCTACTTCATCCTGATTGCCTCACCTGAGGGAGGTCTGTAGCTTCTCTCTTGTTACATGACCTTGGGGAAAATTGGCTTCAATGTATGAAAGGGTATTTCAGGCATTGACTCAGACTAAATAAATGTGCTAAATTTGATACAGTGAGTGGAACCACTAATGAGCTTGGGAAGTAAACATGGTTAAGTAGGCATAGTTGCTGCTTTGTTTCCATCCTTCTGAATTGGCCAGTTAGCATCGATAACATTTCTTCAAGAACTTCACGTTTTTGTAGCTTAAAGACTGACCAAAAGAATCCAAGCCAACCCACAACAAAATAAACTGTTTTCTGATGAGAAGGATGGGGGACGTTGGCTTGTCTTCTCCCTGGCAACAAGGTGTGCCGCTAATCCCAGTACTAAGACCACATTTGAAATATTAAATATGTTTGCATATATAATCAAGGTAAGGTGAGGCCACTTTGGAGCAGGACGTGCCATTATGACTGATACTCTTGAAAGACAAGAAGGGACAGAGAGTGACGCACGAGGGGAGAGGTCAGAGCTCTGCTGGTAGCATGACCAGAGATGCTGATGTTCACAGCCTCCACCAGAAGCTGGGAGAAGCAAGAGAGGATCTACCCAGAATGCCAAAGGTGTCAGACTTCTAGCTCCTAGAGTTGTGAGAAAATAGATAGCTCTGGTTAAAGGTGCCTGCTCTGTGGCCATTTGCTCTGGCAGCCCCAGAAACCCCATCCAGGAAGTAAGGATGGACAGTGACTGACAGCTGGCATCACCAGTAGCTGAAGGGGTTTTCCTCTATACTTTCACATTTTTGTCCTCTCCCTATGCTAATATTTG